>NC_060175.1:3843971-3973971 GCF_021184085.1 Oncorhynchus gorbuscha
ATAGATTAAATACTATATCAGCAGTTATCGTTTTCTGTAATCAGTTGGATGATGGGAATTTTGGTCATTGTATTATTATCATCATTAAAGTGGCCTAAACTAGGCTTTGTTTTAGTTCTGATGGGTAACCAAACCTTTCTTAATTTCTTTGGGCTCCAGGTTGTTTTCGAGGAGTTGACTTCCTGTGTGGTTGGTTTACCATGTTGGGTAGTTCATGTGCGTCATTACAAATATGAGTTTAATATTGAAGCCAAAATCATCAAAGTGATTATTTGTTAGGTTACATCCCTAATGGTCGAACCAGCATACGTATCCCTGTATGTTGCCCTGGGCAAAGGTACTGCACTATATAGGGAATAGGGTGCTGTTTTGGGAACGTCCGGCCTTCATGAGGCACGAGGGGTTGTTAAGTGCCTATTGAAACTAACAGGGGTGTCGGATTGAACTTTCTAGAAGCCATTTCTAAACAACTACGTTATTGAAACCCATCTGGTGTGTGTAGGTAACTGGGTTTATACCGACGTGTATCTCTGCTGAACTATTCAGTCTGGCTTTATTTGTGTATTGTAAACAAAATAATAATAATAACTATGGACAAAATATTCATCATGTTTAAAACAACACTACAGAACTTGTTATTCTAGATGAGGACTAGACTTGAACACAGTTTATTTGGCCTCTGGTTTTAGCCACAAGAAGACATTATGGGCACAACCCATTCAGTTGATCGTGATGTTTAAAGGCTGTAGTGGACTGGACCAGTAAGTTGTCTCTCTAAACTCTAGCCTGCTAACTCTGGGTTCTTGGCCCATGTGCAGATGGTAACCTACCCAGGGCAAACTCCGAACCTGATGCGGTATGACGTGATTAATCTGTTGTAAAAAAAAATACAAATAGAATGTTTAATATGGGCTATGATGGGACCAGAGTTTTTCCATCGGGTCAAATGGGTTGAAGAACAACTCCTGGCCTTGGGAGTATGAAAATCTGTCAAACTGTAGCAACCTTGTAGTTGTTCGTATGAATTATATTTTAAAGAAAGGGGGGGGGGGTTCCTACTGTGTACACAGAGAAGGCAACATGATTGGACGATAAAACACACATAGGGCTGAGCTTGCTATATGCAGGTTTGCATCGTGTGTCTTTCCCTATGCAAGTGTAGGCGTAATGAAAACGTACCTCAGTCTTGTCAGCTTTGGTTTATATTGATTCGTTCCAGTCTAGGGAGCCTCGTCAGCCCGAGTTTGATCCCATTCACATGGTCTCAGAAACAAAACGGTCTATAAATACAGAATGTTACTGCATCATCTACCCTGGCCAGAGGGACTGGGCACAGGAGGCTAGACTGCAGCTGTCCGTAACCAACAGTTGATCAGACTGAGATCGCTAATGTCAGATCACTAATGTTTAGGCTACTACATTTATGGAAGTGTTTTTTTTTTTTTTTTTTTTTTGCTTGTGTCTGTCGAGAGTGATGTGTTATCATGCTTTGCTCAATAAATACTGGAGGAAAGTGGAAAGCACACCTTGAGCTTTGTGCCTGGCCTGCACTTCCTGCGATTTCTGTGAATCTGATTGGTCAAGACACGCAAAGAGCCTGCAGCAGCACTCCGATGTGAAGGACAGACATTTTGTTTTGTACAATTTGACAAATCGGTCTTAAATTTTTTTATCAAACTATATCCAAAGTGGTGTTAAGAGTAAAATGTGGTGCCTCACCTGATTTGAAAAGGATGTGCCCTCATGTTTACCCATGTCTATGGTTCTAGTCCCAGACCCTGCCCATGTCTATGGTTCTAGTCCCAGACCCTGCCCATGTCTATGGTTCTAGTCCCAGACCCTGCCCATATTGTTCTAGTCCCAGACCCTGCCCATGTCTATGGTTCTAGTCCCAGACCCTGCCCATATTGTTCTAGTCCCAGACCCTGCCCATGTCTATGGTTCTAGTCCCAGACCCTGCCCATATTGTTCTAGTCCCAGACCCTGCCCATGTCTATGGTTCTAGTCCCAGACCCTGCCCATATTGTTCTAGTCCCTCTGTATTTTATGGGTTCTAGCCCAAACCCTGCCCATGTCTATGGTTCTAGTCCCAGACCCTGCCCATATGGTTCTAGTCCCTCTGTATTTTATGGGTTCTAGCCCAAACCCTGCCCATGTCTATGGTTCTAGTCTCAGACCCTGCCCATGTCTACGGTTCTAGGCCCTCTCTACTTTATGGGTTCTAGTCCCCAGACTGTTCTCTGTACTTTATGGGTTCTAGTCCCATACCAGAATGTTAATGGTTGTATTCCCAGCCAGCCAGAAAGACCTCTGTACCACAGATCACTACTCCAAAGTCACCTGAGGATGAATCTGCTGCCTTACCTGTCTGTGACATGGAGTTCCCCGTCTCACCTCCAGACTGAATCTGGAGCAGAAAGCTATGAACATGTCAGACTGGTTGGTTTGGCATTATTTGTTATCCTACCACTAAGCACAGTGATGTTCACTACCAGTCCAGTGTAGTTTATAAAGAGGTTGAAAGGTCCGAGGTTAACCTGGGCGTTGTGTTTTTGAGACTGGATCAATGTGAATCAGGGAAACGATCAACATGAAGAAAGAAGGAAAGTTTAAGGGTTTACTTTTGTGTGTGTTTGATGCCTAGTCTGGTTAAAACAGACAGAATGCTGGCATCACCATTAAGCTCCCCGATTCAGTGTGGCTATACCAGGATCCATACAGAGTTTACTGGCTTTGCAAAGCAGCCATTCATCCTATTTCACTGTGTCAATACATGTCAATGCTTCAACGCCCCCTGATTTAAACCCTGTCATGTGACACCGCCACCTGAGCACAGGACCTGGACCATACAGGAGACACCAGGAAGGAGGAGGTTCAAATCAGTCCAGCCAGCCAGCGGGACACCTTGAACTACAACCGTGTTACTCACACATCACACAGTGACATCACACAGTGACATCACACAGTGACATCACACAGTGACTGTGTTTCACATCACAAGGCCTCGCGTCGATCATCATCATGAAGGACACAATAACAATTCCCCCTTTTCACGCTTTCCAAATGTGATGTTTATCGCTAGAATGTGTAAAATAAGAATGCAGTCTCGTGTCACACCCACAAGTATGTGTTTTGGATACACAGTGAGCGCCAAAAGCGGTGGAACACTTGTTGTTTTGGTTCTGTACTCCGCCACTTTAGATTTTAAATGATACAACGACCATGAGGTCAAAGTGCAGACTGTCAGCTTTAATATGAGGGTATTGTTATCCATATTGGGTGAACCGTTTAGAAGTAACAGCTCTTTTTCGACATATCCCTCATTTTAGGGGACCAAAAGTATTGGGGAAAATTTCACTGTGTATTAAAGTAGTCAACTTTAGGTTTTGGTCCCATATTCATAGCAGATACGGATTACATCCAGCTTGTGACTCTACACACACATTTACTGTTTGTTTTGATTGTGTTTCTGATTATTTTGTTCCCAATAGAAACAAATGGTAAATAATGTGTCATTGGAGTCCACTTTTATTGTCAATTGGAATATAATTTATTTCTACATACTAATACATTCATGTGGACGCTACCACGATTTAGGATAATCCTGAATGAATGAATTCCCCAAGACATGCTAACCTCTCAACGAACCTGCAAATTCACCCATCTGGTTTGCAGCATCACCAGCTTGATGTCGTCGTTGCCTGCTAGGAATATGGGACCAAATGCTACCTTCTGACTACGTTAATACACACAAGTGAGATTGTCCCAATACTTTTATTCCCCCCTTTTAGGGGACCACGTCCAAAAAGTGAAGTCATTTCTGTTAAGCTGAATGAAATGAAAATACCCTCATATTAAAGCTGACCGTCTACACTTTGACCTCGGTCATTGTATCTTTTCAAAGTGTGCTGCTGGAGTTTGAGCCGAAACAACTAAATGGGTGACTGCTTTTTTTTTTTGTGGTTCACTGTGTGTTTGTGTAAATATGCATTCTCGAGAACACAAAATAAAAGTTGATACTAAGTGATATTGGTCACATCATCCAACCTGCTGCTTGAGCTGATTTTCTATAGGATGGGTGGGTGAGTCTGTGTAGGCCTATCGATAACACACTCGGCCCTTCCCAAATGGCACCCTATTCCCTATCTAGTGTACTACTTTTAGTGCACTATATAGGGATGTGGGTGCCTTTTGGGCTACACACACACACACCCCTCTGGCAAGTCTTCATGTTGCAGTTCAGCATGCCACCATTCATTATTTATATGAGGGTTTTGATCACTCAGTTTAATCAGTCATTTGTTGGCTTTTTGTTATTTGGGTTTATTTCAGTCGTAACTTTTGGCTAAAAATCAATTGGTACATAAAAAATGTACACCACCCACTTTTGCAGTTAAAAAAAAATTTAATAAATTCTGTCACATAATTAACATCTAGTTTTCATATATTTAGATGGTTTCATGATCAAACTGATTATTCTCAGAATGCATGTTTTTATTCAGCTTAATTCTTGTACTTCCTCACCGACCAATAGGAATCCAGTAATTTTGGTCATCTGAAAATAATTTGCATCAAATCATTTTATCACCAGTTTTATTAGACTACTTAAAGAGTTACCGAAGAGTACAAACTGAGTATAGTTTGGTAAAGTACTGAAGTTTATACAACCAACACAGGGAAGGTCAGAATATCTATACAATTTGTTACTGAATCATATCATACTGCATTATTTGTACAATTTATTCAAACATTTTGTTAAAAGAAAATCGTTTGTCATATTTAATATTCCAACTGTTTTGGATTTCCTCCTGAAAAAGAATGATTAAAGAATCAGTCAGTCGCTCTCGTGAAACCAAGCCAGTGGCACACACTGTGTTCTCAAAACAGTTTTATCTGAATATTTAAATGTATTTAGTTTTTTTTACAATTAATAAATTGTTTAACACCCCCCCCCCCCCCCGTGGGACAGTTGAGCTAATGTAGGCTAATGTGATTAGCATGAGGTTGTAGGAAACAAGAACATTTCCCAGGACATAGACATATCTGATATTGGCAGAAAGCTTAAATTCTTATCTAACTGCACTGTCCAATTTACAGTAGCTATTACAGTGAAATAATACCATGCTAATGTTTGAGGAGAGTGCACAACTAATTTTATCACAGCAACTGGTTTGATACATTCACCTCTGAAGGTAAATAATGTACTTACATTCAGTAATCTGGCTCTGATTTGTCATCCTGAGGGTCTCAGAGATAAAATTGAGCATATTTTTGTTTGATAAAATACATTTTTATATTCAAATGTAGGAACTGGGTTCTACAGTTTGAAGCCTTGCTGTTTCTGGCTCCACACCCACCCCACCCAGCTATCTAGATGTGTGAAGGTTAGTGGATTTTCTGTAGGGAAGCTAATGATCCATCATGTATGACATTCAGATGATGAAGAAAAAAACATTTTTTTATTATTTTTATTATCTTTTACCAGATCTAATGTGTTATATTCTCCTACATTCATTTCACATTTCCACAAACGGCAAAGTGTTTCCTTTCAAATGGTACCAAGAATATGCATATCCATCTGGTCCTGAGCTACAGGTAGATATATTTGGAAATGTCATTTTAGGTCCTGAGCTACAGGCAGTTAGATTTGGGTGTGTCATTTTAGGTCCTGAGCTACAGGCAGATAGATTTGGGAATGTCATTGTAGGTCCTGAGCTACAGGCAGATAGATTTGGGTGTGTCATTGTAGGTGAAAATTGGGGAGAAAAATGGTCCGATCCTTTAAGATGTTCAAATTCTACTTTGTAAAGAAATTGAACGTTATACTAGAGTTTACGGAGTACATGAAAGTATTTTCTGTAGCGTGTTGTGCATTAGTTGAATAAAACAACTTTACTTTCCTGCATGTCTGTCATTGTGACTCATATAGTCGTGTGTTTTTGACTTGTCTGTCATTGTGACTCATATAGTCATGTGTTTTTGACTCGTCTGTCATTGTGACTCATATAGTCATGTGTTTTTGACTCGTCTGTCATTGTGACTCATATAGTCATGTGTTTTTGACTTGTCTGTCATTGTGACTCATATAGTCATGTGTTTTTGACTTGTCTGTCATTGTGACTCATATAGTCGTGTGTTTTTGACTCGTCTGTCATTGTGACTCATATAGTCGTGTGTTTTTGACTCGTCTGTCATTGTGACTCATATAGTCGTGTGTTTTTGACTCGTCTGTCATTGTGACTCATATAGTCGTGTGTTTTTGACTCGTCTGTCATTGTGTTTTATAGACGTGTGTTTTTGCTCAGCCTGTCATTGTGACTCAATAGTCATGTGTTTTTGACTCGTCTGTCATTGTGACTCATATAGTCAACAAATTTTACTCATACATATTTTCAGTGTTTGTGTCAATCACCACCTTTTATTTCGATGTTCTTATTTTAAAAACAGAATTCAGGGTTAGTTAGGTCAGTGATAAATAGCGCTCATTTTAGCTTAGGAACTGCAAAAATACTTTAATGACGAGTAAATGGTTTATAAGTGTGGGAGTTATGATTTAATAAATGGTTTATTACCGACAGTTTAAAAAATATATATATATTACTGGATAAGAGCATAAGAGCGTCTGCTAAATGACTTAAATGTAATGTAATGTAATGTGACTCATATAGTCATGTGTTTTTGACTTGTCTGTCATTGTGACTCATATGTCGTGATCCGTTTTTGACTCGTCTGTCATTGTGATCCGTCAGATTTACAACGTGGCTGTTTTTGATCCGTCCAGATTTACTGTCATTGTGACTCATATCCGTCCAGATTTTTGACTCGTTGTGCATTGTGACTCAGATTTAGTCGTGGCTCGTTTTTGACTCGTGATCCGTCATTGTGACTCATATGCCTCGTGATCCGTTTTACAACGTCTGTCATTGTGACTCATATCCGTCCAGATTTTTTGACTCGTTGCTGCCTCATTGTGACTTTACAACGTGGCTGTTTTTGACTCATATTTATTTTACTCATACATATTTTCGTGTGTTTGTGTCTTTGGTTACACTTTTTATTTCGATGTTCTTATTTTAATAAACAGAATTCAGGGTTAGTTAGGTCAGTGATAAATAGCGCTCATTTTAGCTTAGGAACTGCAAAAATACTTTAATGACGAGTAAATGGTTTATAAGTGTGGGAGTAATGATTTAATAAATGGTTTATTACCGACAGTTTAAAAAATATATTTACTACTTAATCATTTTTACAGCATGAATCCAGCTCGTTGCTGCCTCGTGATCCGTCCAGATTTACAACGTGGCTCGTTGCTGCCTCGTGATCCGTCCAGATTTACAACGTGGCTCGTTGCTGCCTCGTGATCCGTCCAGATTTACAACGTGGCTCGTTGCTGCCTCGTGATCCGTCCAGATTTACAACGTGGCTCGTTGCTGCCTCGTGATCCGTCCAGATTTACAACGTGGCTTTTTAACTGCCCTCTGACTTCAGGTTAGTGTGAGTAACAACGAATAGACATGAAAGATGAACACACATGGATCAGGTCTGCCAACAATAGCAGCCTTCTGTGTTTTGACCCCTGACCCCTAATGTCCACTTAGTCACTAAATCCAGAACTCAAAATACCGGTATTGTTCTGGATCAATGCTGTTCTTAGTGAATGATGCTAACTGTAGCCTACTGTCTGTCATTCACTAATCTCGATAGAACCAAAAGGGTCTGTCTGTAGTGTTGTCTAGAGGGGTCTGTCTGTAGTGTTGTCTGGAGGGGTCTGTCTGTAGTGTTGTCTGGAGGGGTCTGTCTGTAGTGTTGTCTAGAGGGGTCTGTCTGTAGTGTTGTCTAGAGGGGTCTGTCTGTAGTGTTGTCTAGAGGGGTCTGTCTGTAGTGTTGTCTAGAGGGGTCTGTCTGTTGTCTAGTCTGTCTGTCTCTAGAGGGGTCTGTCTGTAGTGTTGTCTAGAGGGGTCTGTCTGTAGTGTTGTCTGTCTGTAGTGTTGTCTAGGGGTCTGTCTGTAGTGTTGTCTAGAGGGGTCTGTCTGTAGTGTTGTCTAGAGGGGTCTGTCTGTAGTGTTGTCTAGAGGGGTCTGTCTGTAGTGTCGTCTAGAGGGCTCTGTCTGTAGTGTCGTCTAGAGGGGTCTGTCTGTAGTGTTGTCTGCCCCAGGACCGTGATCCCAGGCCTGTCCGGCTTCCCTCTGAGGAAACACTGCTGCTGGTTGATAGTGCGACTCATTACAGAAGTCGTCTTTGAGGACAGTCATGTCTTGTATTCGTAAAAGAGGTTTCCCATGATGCAATTCAACTGATATGCCACACAGAGCCATGTAAGAATCAATGTGGCTCCCTTTAATGAACAGCATGAGAGAGAGGCTGATTGCTGGGTTAAGTAACGAGCAGTGATGTTAAGATGAGCTGTCTGAGCTGACCACTCGAGACCCACTGGATCCTGGCCAGCAGGGGAGAAGACAGGAAGTACACTGTCACTGCCCTCCGAGTCAGCCCTGTAGCCATATCAACGCCCTTAGCCATACAGACACATTTAAAATTCTGATATCGCTAACATCTCCATGAGCTCAATCGCCCTCATTCCCTTCAGGCAGACCTCGGTTCAAATAGTATCTGAAATATTGTTTGATTGAGCTGAAATAATTATTGATTGAGCTTGCCTGGCACAATAGAATCAATAGAAGGAAAAAAACTAAGTGCAAACCCTGCTCACTGTCACTACTGATGAGCTGTCTGTTCCTGACCACTGAGTGGATCCAACAGGAAGTTCTCCGTCACCGCCCTCAGTCTGCCCTGTAGCGATATCAATGCCCTGCAGCCTCCAGAATTCCAGACACACCTCCCTTAAAGCTACAGTCTGGGGTTCGAAAAACAACAACGCGACTGCCCCGCCTCTTATTTTGGTATAAGTCTGAGAAATGGGATCCATTTAATGTAACCCCTCCTATAGTCACAGAGGTAATTATAAGGTCAACCATCAATGGTACTCTACCTCTTTTAAAGAACCCTCAGTCCTTCTTTTAAAGAACCGCTCAGTCCTCTTTTAAAGAACCGCTCAGTCCTCTTTTAAAGAACCGCTCAGTCCTTTTTTAAAGAACCGCTCAGTCCTTCTTTTAAAGAACCGCTCAGTCCTTCTTTTAAAGAACCGCTCAGTCCTTCTTTTAAAGAACCGCTCAGTCCTTCTTTTAAAGAACCGCTCAGTCCTTCTTTTAAAGAACCGCTCAGTCCTCCTGTAGTCCTTCTTTTCCTCCTGTAAAGAACCGTCCTCCTGTAGTCCTAATGTAAAGGACCGATCCCACCGATCCCAGTCCTCCTGTACAGAACCGATCCCAGTCCTCCTGTAAAGAAACGATCCCAGTCCTCCTGTAAAGAAACGATCCCAGTCCTCCTGTAAAGAACCGATCCCAGTCCTCGTTAAATGACCAAAATAACTCTGTCTTCCCACTGCCCCTGACTTTGAACGAGGACTCAACTCTTTTGCCAGT
Organism: Oncorhynchus gorbuscha; assembly: GCF_021184085.1. Taxonomy (NCBI): domain Eukaryota; kingdom Metazoa; phylum Chordata; class Actinopteri; order Salmoniformes; family Salmonidae; genus Oncorhynchus; species Oncorhynchus gorbuscha. The sequence goes on from NC_060175.1 coordinate 3,853,454, forward strand.
TCACTTCACCCATGTTGTGGTCCGAGTCCTGTTTGCATTCACATTGTTATGTTAAGAAAGGAATCAAGATATTTTTCCAACATTCACTCAATGCATTCTGGGTTTTTACAAAGTGCAGGACAAGCTATTTCATCAGAATATGTTATCAGACAGCTAGATATACCTACTTACATTTGGAAGCTAATAGATTGCATTTACAGTGGGGCAAAAAAGTATTTAGTCAGCCACCAATTGTGCAAGTTCTCCCACTTAAAAAGATGAGAGGCCTGTAATTTTCATCATAGGTACACTTCAACTATGACAGACAAAATTAGAAAAAAAATCCAGAAAATCACATTGTAGGATTTTTTATGAATTTATTTGCAAATTATGGTGGAAAATAAGTATTTGGTCAATAACAAAAGTTTATCTCAATACTTTTTTATATAGCCTTTGTTGGCAATGACAGAGGTCAAACGTTTTCTGTAAGTCTTCACAAGGTTTCCACACACTGTTGCTGGTTTTTTGGCCCATTCCTCCATGCAGATCTCCTCTAGAGCAGTGATGTTTTGGGGCTGTTGCTGGGCAACACAGACTTTCAACTCCCTCCAAAGATTTTCTATGGGGTTGAGATCTGGAGACTGGTTAGGCCACTCCAGGATCTGGAGACTGGCTGGGCCACTCCAGGACCTTGAAATGCTTCTTACGAAGCCACTCCTTCGTTGCCCGGGTGGTGTGTTTGGCATCATTGTCATGCTGAAAGACCCAGCCACGTTCCATCTTCAATGCCCTTGCTGATGGAAGGAGGTTTTCACTCAAAATCTCACGATACATGGCCCCATTCATTCTTTCCTTTACACGGATCAGTCGTCTTGGTCCCTTTGCAGATGAACCATGACTAGAATACAGTATATATGAAGTGGACAGCAGTAGTTATCTAGGATGAACTAGGACATATGACTAGAATACAGTATATATGAAGTGGACAGCAGTAGTTATCTAGGGGTAAAACATGTAAACTTTGCAGTGTTCTGTATACACAGCAGATAGGTGTTTTCACCACTTGGTCCCTTTCAGACAATTCTTGTGAACTCAGTGTGGTTCCCTTAATTTTTGTTGTGCAATGTAGACTCCACATGAACTCTGACCCCTCAAAAGAGCCCCAGAAGTGAACGGAACTGAGACATTTCGAGAGATGGGTTGAGTTCGGTTCGCTTGAAGTTGGAGGTCCGGTTCCCTTTTTTTAAGTCAATGTGAACACAAAGCTCCCCAGGTTCACTTGTCATTATTCCTGCACCTCCCACTAGACTACTGATATAACCCCTCACACTAGACTACTGTTATAACCCCTAGACTACTGTTATAACCCCTCCCACTAGACTACTGATATAACCCCTCACACTAGACTACTGTTATAACCCCTAGACTACTGTTATAACCCCTCCCACTAGACTACTGATATAACCCCTCACACTAGACTACTGTTATAACCCCTAGACTACTGATATAACCCCTAGACTACTGTTATAACCCCTCCCACTAGACTACTGATATAACCTCTAGACTACTGATATAACCCCTCACACTAGACTACTGATATAACCCCTCCCACTAGACTACTGATATAACCCTTCCCACTAGACTACTGATATAACCCCTCCCACTAGACTACTGATATAACCCCTCCCACTAGACTACTGATATAACCCCTCCCACTAGACTACTGATATAACCCCTAGACTACTGATATAACCCCTCCCACTAGACTACTGATATAACCTCTAGACTACTGTCATAACCCCTAGACTACTGTTATAACCCCTAGACTACTGTTATAACCCCTCACACTAGACTACTGACATAACCCCTAGACTACTGTTATAACCCCTCACACTAGACTACTGATATAACCCCTAGACTACTGATATAACCCCTAGACTACTGATATAACCCCTCACACTAGACTACTGTTATAACCCCTCACACTAGACTACTGTTATAACCCCTCCCACTAGACTACTGTTATAACCCCTCCCACTAGACTACTGTTATAACCCCTCCCACTAGACTACTGTTATAACCCCTCCCACCAGACTACTGTTATAACCCCTCCCACCAGACTACTGATATAACCCCTCCCACTAGACTACTGATATAACCCCTCCCACTAGACTACTGTTATAACCCCTCACACTAGACTACTGTTATAACCCCTCCCACTAGACTACTGTTATAACCCCTCCCACTAGACTACTGTTATAACCCCTCACACTAGACTACTGACATAACCCCTAGACTACTGATATAACCCCTAGACTACTGATATAACCCCTCACACTAGACTACTGATATAACCCCTCCCACTAGACTACTGATATAACCCCTCACACTAGACTACTGTTATAACCCCTCCCACTAGACTACTGTCATAACCCCTAGACTACTGTCATAACCCCTAGACTACTGTTATAACCCCTCCCACTAGACTACTGTTATAACCCCTCCCACTAGACTACTGTTATAACCCCTCCCACCAGACTACTGTTATAACCCCTCCCACCAGACTACTGATATAACCCCTCCCACTAGACTACTGTTATAACCCCTCCCACTAGACTACTGTTATAACCCCTCCCACTAGACTACTGATATAACCCCTCCCACTAGACTACTGATATAACCCCTCCCACTAGACTACTGATATAACCCCTCCCACTAGACTACTGACATACAGTGGGGCAAAAAAGTATTTAGTCAGCCACCAATGGTGCAAGTTCTCCCACTTAAAAAGATGAGAGAGGCCTTTAAATTTTTATCATAGGTTCACTTCAACTATGACAGACAAAATGAGAAAAAAAATCCAGAAAATCACATTGTAGGATTTTTTATCAATTTATTTGCAAATTATGGTGGAAAATAAGTATTTGGTCACCTACAAACAAGCAAGATTTCTGGCTCTCACAGACCTGTAACTTCTTCTTTAAGAGGCTCCTCTGTCCTCCACTCGTTACCTGTATTAATGGCACCTGTTTGAACTTGTTAACAGTATAAAAGACACCTGTCCACAACCTCTAACAGTCCAAACTCCACTATGGCCAAGACCAAAGAGCTGTCAAAGGACACCAGAAACAAATTTGTAGACCTGCACCAGGCTGGGAAGGCTGAATCTGCAATAGGTAAGCAGCTTGGTTTGAAGAAATCAACTGTGGTAGCAATTATTAGGAAATGGAAGACATACAAGACCACTGATAATCTCCCTCGATCTGGGGCTCCACGCAAGATCTCACCCCGTGGGGTCAAAATGATCACAAGAACGGTGAGCAAAAATCCCAGAACCACACGGGGGGACCTAGTGAATGACCTGCAGAGAGCTGGGACCAAAGTAACAAAGCCTACCAACAGTAACACACTACGCCGCCAGGGACTCAAATCCTGCAGTGCCAGACGTGTCCCCCTGCTTAAGCCAGTACATGTCCAGGCCCATCTGAAGTTTGCTAGAGAGCATTTGGATGATTCAGAAGAAGATTGGGAGAATGTCATATGGTCAGATGAAACCAAAATATAACTTTTTGGTAAAAACTCAACTTGTCATGTTTGGAGGACAAAGAATGCTGAGTTGCATCCAAAGAACACCATACCTACTGTGAAGCATTATACACGCTTCATTCAGGATTCTCCTAAATCATGGTAGCATCCACATTTAATGTATTAGTGTTTATAAAGGAATATAAATGTCTATTTACAATAAAAGTGACTTCCAAAATGACATATTATTTATCATTCATTTCTACTGGGCACAATATCACCAAAACAACAACTCAAATCAAACAGCAAAATTTAGCCAACGAGTGTGTAGAGTCTCAAGAGAGTCTTAATCAGTAGGTGCTCTGTGCTTTAATACCACAGGTGAATATTGCCCCAATTACTTTTGATCACTTAAAATGGATGAACAAAAAAAAGTGCTGTAATTTCTACACGGTTCACCTGATGTGGATTAAAATACCTGCAAATGAAAGCTGATTTGTCTGCACTGTGACCTCATAGTCATTGTATCGTTTCAAATCCTGGAGTGCAGAACCAAAACATCAACAACGTTTTCTCTGTCCCAGTACTGCAGTACAGGGAAGATACCCAGCATCTGGTGACGTTACAGGCCTGGCAGAGCATCACCAGGGAAGATACCCAGCATCTGGTGATGTTACAGGCCTGGCAGAGCATCACCAGGGAAGATACCCAGCGTCTGGCGATGTTACAGGCCTGGCAGAGCATCGCCAGGGAAGATACCCAGCGTCTAGTGATGTTACAGGCCTGGCAGAGCATCGCCAGGGAAGATACCCAGCGTCTGGTGATGTTACAGGCCTGGCAGAGCATCACCAGGGAAGATACCCAGCATCTGGTGACGTTACCGGCCTGGCAGAGCATCACCAAGGAAGATACCCAGTGTCTGGTGATGTTACAGGCCTGGCAGAGCATCACCAGGGAAGATACCCAGCGTCTGGTGATGTTACAGGCCTGGCAGAGCATCACCAGGGAAGATACCCAGCGTCTGGTGATGTTACAGGCCTGGCAGAGCATTTACCAGGGAGAGCATCACCAGGGAAGATACCCAGCGTCTGGTGATGTTTACCGGCCTGGCAGAGCATCACCAGGGAAGATACCCAGCGTCTGGTGATGTTTACCGGCCTGGCAGAGCATCACCAGGGAAGATACCCAGCGTCTGGTGATGTTTACCGGCCTGGCAGAGCGTCACCAGGGAAGATACCCAGCGTCTGGTGATGTTTACCGGCCTGGCAGAGCATCACCAGGGAAGATACCCAGCGTCTGGTGATGTCGATGCATCGCAGACTTCAAGCGGTCATTGCAAGCAAAGGATATGCGACCGAATATTTACAATGATTACTTTATTCTACATTGATAAACTGTCCAATGTTTTTTGATGCCCGAAAACTATGACTATGTACAAAAGCTTTATTTTTCAATTTAAAGTTTTATTAAGTTTTCTTGTTTTTCAATCAACCAACAAAACACATTCCACATTCACAGATGTGGGGGGGAAAAAAGTCATTAAAAAGTCATAAAAATACATGCATATAGGTTCCACTTTCAGAGGTACATCTTTTACAGTTCGGAGACATATCTGTTTTCATTCTATGGAGTCTCAAAGGAGTATAATAAAATTTGTACAAAAATTTGTAATTAGATTCTTTCATTTTTACATTGGTAGAGGAGCAGTATACTCTGTCGCAAACCTCCGCCCATAACTCATCACTGATAGTCAGACCAAGGTCCTTTTCCCAGATTATTTTCAAAGGAGTAAAGGAGGAGCTTCCTTTCTCAGAAAGGAGTCTATAGATGTAAGATATTTTGCCTTAAATGGATTGTGCTGTGACAAGAAGAGTTTCAACTTCATTCAACTGAGTTCTAAACCTCCTCTTGGAGGTAAATGAGGAAATGACATGTCTAATTTGAAGATATTTAGGTTTTTTATTGCCCCATATAAATTTGGTGATGCTTTGGTTAGTTGTTTTGATAGCATGGGAGCATCTGAAATAAGTAGTTCAGTCTAGGGAGGACGTTCATACGGATTACATTCATTCTTCCTACTAAGCTAATTGGGAGGGAGATCCAGGTTTGGAGATCGTTCTTGATTCGATCCAGGAGTGGAAGATAATTTTCCTTAAAAAGGCTATTCAGATCTGGTGTTATGAAGATCCCAAGGTATTGAAACCCCTGTGTTTTCCATTGGAAAGGACAAAGTTTCTTCATAGAGCTGGTGAGTGTAATATTGAGAGGGCAGACAGTGGATTTGTTAAAATTGATCTTATAACCTGAAAACTTGCCATACTGAGCAATTGTGTCTAAAATGAGAGGGAGGGATTTCTCAGGGTTGGATATGTAGAGCAAGACATCATCCGCGTAAAGCGAAATCTTGTGCTGCAGGCCGCCTGCAGAAACACCCATAATACTTGGCTCCTTTTCAGCTCTGCCAGAGGCTCCGCCCCCAACCAGTAGAGCAGCGGGGACAGCGAGCACCCTTGTCTTGTGCCCCGTTCCAGAGGGAATCTGTCAGAGTTCAGTCCATTAGTAGTCACCGTGGCATTTGGATGAGAGTATAGTGATTTCATCCATTTAATAAAATTTGGGCCCATATTGAACTTTTCTAAGACTGAAAACAGAAAGCTCCACTCCATCCTGTCAAACGCCTTCTCAGCATCCAGTGAAGCCAGCAGGACAGGGGTGAGGAACACCTTCTCAGCATCCAGTGAAGCCAGCAGGACAGGGGTGTGGAACACCTTCTCAGCCTCCAGTGAAGCCAGCAGGACAGGGGTCTTTTGTGCGTTTACTTGATCAATAATATCAAAAAGACGGCGAATGTTATCAGAAGAGTATCTGTCTCTAATAAATCCAGTTTGGTCCACTTTTATTATTTTGGGAAGAAGAGTGTTTAGTCTTTTGGCGAGCAATTTGGTAATTATTTTATAGTCGAAATCAACAAGCTTATGGGCCGGAAGGACGAGCAGGATAGGGGGTCCTTGTCCTTTTTTAGCAACACTGTAATGCGAGCTGTGTGCATTGAGTCTGGGAGAACTCCGTTTTTGCAAAAATCCTCCAGCATTGGCATGAAGATAGGGCTGAGCTGGGGCCAAAAAGCTTTGTAGAACTCTCTGGGGAATCCATCTGGGCCTGGGGACTTATTAGGTGGCATGGAGGTAATTGCCTCCAGGATCTCCTCAGGAACGAAGGGGGAGTTGAGATCTTCCTGGTCGGTCTCTGATAGTTTAGGTAGTGAGATTCCCTCTAGGAAAGAGTGGAGTTCTGCCTCCGTGTGTTTTCTCTCAGAGGTATATAGTTTGCAGTAAAAATCATGAAAAGTTCAATTGATATTTTTTGGGTCATATGTGACCTCGTCCTCTGCTGTTCGGATAGCCATGATTGTACGCTCTGACTGCTCCTTTTTTAATTGGTAAGCAAGCAATCTACTGCGCCTATTGCTATACTCATGGTATTTCTGTTTAGTAAAGAAAACTTTTTTTTTTTTATCTCCCGAGTGTAGTCCAAATTCATTTTGGCTTTGGCTGCTTTAAGATGACTCCAGGAGGTGCTGTCTAGGGATTGTTTATGTATTTTTTCACAGCATTCCAGCTCCCTCTCAAGATCTAGCCTGTGTGCTTCCATTGCTTTTTTCTTAGAGGAAGCATATGCAATTAGATGATGTACAAAAGCTTTCTAAACGGTTCATTTCTAAACGGTTCATTTCTAAACGGTTCATTTTTAAACTAAACGGTTCATTTTTAAACGGTTCATTTCTAAACGGTTCATTTCTAAACGGTTCATTTCTAAACGGTTCATTTCTAAACGGTTCATTTCTAAATGGTTCATTTCTAAACGGTTCATTTCTAAACGGTTCATTTCTAAACGGTTCATTTCTAAACGGTTCATTTCTAAACGGTTCATTTCTAAACGGTTCATTTCTAAACGGTTCATTTCTAAACGGTTCATCCGATATGTATGAAAATACCCTCAAATGAAAGCTGACAGTCTGCACTTCATTGTCATTGTATCCTTGCAAACTCAAAGTGCTAGAGTACAGAACCAAAATAACAAAAAAATGTTAACTGCCCGATGAATTATGGTGTTCACTGTATATATATCGTAGCAGTCAAAAGTTTGGACATGCCTACTCATTCAAGGGTTTCTCTTTATTTTTACTATTTTCTACATTATGGAATTATGGTGAAGACAGCAAAACTATGAAATAACACACATAGAAAGGGGGAGACCTAGTCTGTTGTACAACTGAATGCATTCAAATGAAATGTGTCTTCCGCATTTAACCCAACCCCTCTGAATCAGAATCACGTAGTAACCAAAAAAAGTGTTAAACAAATCAAAATATGAGATTTGAGATTCTTCAAAGTAGCCACCATTTTCCTTTGACACTCTTGGCATTCTCTCAACCAGCTTCACCTGGAATGCTTTTCCAACAGTCTTGAAGGAGTTCCCACATATGCTGAGCACTTGTTTGCTTTTCTTGGTCAAATTCACCTGGAGGTCTGTTGGGTCATTGTCCTGTTGAAAAACAAATGATCCCAAACCATCTCAATTGTGGCAGCCATGCTGAGGTCAAATAAAACACAGACAGTGATTGGGGAGGCCAGGTCATCTGATGCAGCAGAGCCAGTTTCATCATCCTCTGCAGCAGCCTGATGGTTTTTGAACTTATCCTCTGCAGCAGAGGTAACTCTGAAGAAACATTCAAAGTCCTTGAAATGTTCTGCATTGACTGACCTTCATGTCTTAAAGTAATGATGGACTGTCGTTTCTCTTTGCTTATTTGTGCTGTTCTTGCCATAATGTGGACTTTGTATTTTACCAAATAGGGCCATCTTCTGTATACCACACCTACCTTGTCACAACACAACTGATTGGCTCAAACGCATTAAGAAGGAAAGAAATTCCACAAATTAACTTTTAACAAGTCACACCTGTTAATTGCAATGCATTCCAGGTGACTACCCCATGAAGCTGGTTGAGAGAGTGCCTTGATGACAGCTTTGCACAAAGAGTGGCTACTTGGAGGAATCTCAAACATAAGACATGTTTTAAACACTTTTTTGGTTACTACATGATTCCATATGTGTTATTTCATAGTGTTGATGTGTAGGTGTATCCAGACTGTTGACTGGTACTGTATATATTCTGCATTTCTGAGATTGCTTGTTCTGATATTTCTAGATGTTTTTTCTTAATACATTTTTTGGGGATTTGTATGTATTGTTAGATATTACTAAAGCTATAAACATAAGCATTTCGCTGCGCCTGCAATAACATCTGCAAAGTATGTGTACGTGTTCAGTGAAAATGCTTAACAATCATCAACTACAGTTTTAACACAGCAGCTGTTGTGGAACACAGTGATCCTGATTCCCTCAGCCAGCTCTCAGTGATCCTGATTCCCTCAGCCAGCTCTCAGTGATCCTGATTCCCTCAGCCAGCTCTCTGTGATCCCGATTCCCTCAGCCAGCTCTCAGTGATCCTGATTCCCTCAGCCAGCTCTCTGTGATCCTGATTCCCTCAGCCAGCTCTCTGTGATCCTGATTCCCTCAGCCAGCTCTCTGTGATCCTGATTCCCTCAGCCAGCTCTCAGTGATCCTGATTCCCTCAGCCAGCTCTCAGTGATCCTGATTCCCTCAGCCAGCTCTCTGTGATCCTGATTCCCTCAGCCAGCTCTCAGTGATCCTGATTCCCTCAGCCAGCTCTCAGTGATCCCGATTCCCTCAGCCAGCTCTCAGTGATCCTGATTCCCTCAGCCAGCTCTCTGTGATCCTGATTCCCTCAGCCAGCTCTCTGTGATCCTGATTCCCTCAGGCAGCTCTCAGTGATCCTGATTCCCTCAGCCAGCTCTCAGTGATCCTGATTCCCTCAGCCAGCTCTCTGTGATCCTGATTCCCTCAGCCAGCTCTCAGTGATCCTGATTCCCTCAGCCAGCTCTCTGTGATCTCGATTCCCTCAGCCAGCTCTCAGTGATCCTGATTCCCTCAGCCAGCTCTCTGTGATCCTGATTCCCTCAGCCAGCTCTCAGTGATCCTGATTCCCTCAGCCAGCTCTCAGTGATCCCGATTCCCTCAGCCAGCTCTCTGTGATCCTGATTCCCTCAGCCAGCTCTCAGTGATCCCGATTCCCTCAGCCAGCTCTCTGTGATCCTGATTCCCTCAGCCAGCTCTCAGTGATCCTGATTCCCTCAGCCAGCTCTCAGTGATCCTGATTCCCTCAGCCAGCTCTCAGTGATCCTGATTCCCTCAGCCAGCTCTCAGTGATCCCGATTCCCTCAGCCAGCTCTCAGTGATCCTGATTTCCGTCAGCCAGCTTTAAGTTACACGACACCACTGGCAGATCTAAGGGGATGTTCACAGCCTATGCAGGAATGTGAATCTGAAATGGCACCCTTTTCCCTATATAGGGCACTACTTCAGACTATGGCACAAGGGTGCCATTTCAGACACAGACATTCCTTTAATGAATAGCTCAAGCTGCTCTCAGGACTACAGAACGCAGCAGGAAGAGAAGCAGAGTAAACCCAGACTAGCCATGCAGTCACTCTGTCTACTCTGGTTTAGCTAAGCAGGTGGATGAGCTGATGATGTGTGATTACTGTTAAATGATAGGACAGTCAGTTTGTCATCAGGCCCTGAGGTGAGACAGACAGTGACGTTGTTATCTTGTGGTGAGTGAGTCAGGGAAGGATGAGTCTAGACGGACGGAGAGAAAACGAGAGAGAGGGACTAATCTCCTGGAGGGACACAGAACAGAGGCGTCATGCACTGAATTGTCTTTGATGTGGGCACAAATGGCCATGTTCATTGAGACATGGAGAAAGACAGAAAGACAAGAGGGACAGAGACAGAAAGAGAGACAGGAAGAAAGAGACACAGGGAGAAAGAGACACAGGAAGACAGAGACACAGGGAGAAAGAGACACAGGGAGAAAGAGACACAGGAAGAGACACAGGAAGAAAGAGACACAGGAAGAAAGAGACACAGGGAGAAAGAAACAAAGAAAGAGACACAGGGAAGAGACACAGGAAGAAAGAGACACAGGAAGAGACACAGGAAGAAAGAGACACAGGGAGAAAGAAACAAAGAAAGAGACACAGGGAGAAAGAGACACAGGAAGAAAGAGACACAGGAAGAAAGAGACACAGGAAGAAAGAGACACAGGAAGAAAGACACAGGAAGAAAGAGACACAGGAAGAGACACAGGAAGAAAGAGACACAGGAAGAAAGAGACACAGGGAGAAAGAAACAAAGAAAGAGACACAGGGAGAAAGAGACACAGGAAGAAAGAGACACAGGAAGAAAGAGACACAGGGAGAAAGAAACAAAGAAAGAGACACAGGGAGAAAGAGACACAGGAAGAAAGAGACACAGGAAGAAAGAGACACAGGGAGAAAGAGACACAGGAAGAGACACAGGAAGAAAGAGACACAGGGAGAAAGAAACAAAGAAAGAGACACAGGGAGAAAGAGACACAGGGAGAAAGAGACACAGGAAGAAAGAGACACAGGGAGAAAGAGACACAGGAAGAGACACAGGGAGAAAGAGACACAGGAAGAGACACAGGGAGAAAGAGACACAGGAAGAAAGAGACACAGGGAGAAAGAGACACAGGGAGAAAGAGACACAGGGAGAAAGAGACACAGGAAGAAAGAGACACAGGGAGAAAGAGACACAGGGAGAAAGAGACACAGGAAGAGACACAGGGAGAAAGAGACACAGGGAGAAAGAGACACAGGGAGAAAGAGACACAGGGAGAAAGAGACACAGGAAGAAAGAGACACAGAGAGAAAGAGACACAGGGAGAAAGAGACACAGGGAGAAAGAGACACAGGGAGAAAGAGACACAGGGAGAAAGAGACACAGGAAGAAAGAAACAGACAGGAAGAAAGAGACACAGGAAGAAAGAGACACAGGAAGAAAGAGACACAGGAAGAAAGAGACACAGGGAGAAAGAGACAGACAGGGAGAACAGACTGACAGACTGAGGGAGAAAGAGACACAGGGAGAACAGAGACACAGGGAGAGAAAGACAGACAGACAGGGGGAGAAAGAGACACAGGGAGAAAGAGACACAGGGAGAAAGAGACACAGGGAGAAAGAGAGACACAAAGAAAAGAGGGAGACAGACAGACAGACTGAGGGGGAGGGAGATGGACAAATAGACAGACTGAGGGGGAGTGAGACAGATAGACAGACTGAGATGGAGGGAGACAGACAGACAGACTGAGGGGAGGGAGATGGACAAATAGACAGACTGAGGGGGAGTGAGACAGATAGACAGACTGAGGGGGAGGGAGACAGACAGACAGACTGAGGGGGAGACAGACAGACAAACTGACAGACTGAGGGGAGGAGAAGGACTGACAGACTGAGGGGAGGGAGACGGACTGACAGACTGAGGGGGAGTGAGACAGACAGACTGAGGGGGAGGGAGACGGACTGACAGACTGAGGGGGAGTGAGACAGACAGACTGAGGGGGGAGGGAGACAGACTGACAGACTGAGGGGGAGGGAGACGGACTGACAGACTGAGGGGGAGGAGACAGACAGACTGAGGGGAGGGAGACGGACTGACAGACTGAGGGGGAGTGAGACAGACAGACTGAGGGGGAGGGAGACAGATAGACAGACTGAGGGGGGGAGACAGACAAGACAGACTGAGGGGGAGGGAGACAGACTGACAGACTGAGGGGGAGGGAGACAGACAAGCAGACTGAGGAGGAGGGAGACGGACTGACAGACTGAGGGGGAGGGAGACGGACTGACAGACTGAGGGGGAGGGAGACGGACTGACAGACTGAGGGGAGGGAGACGGACTGACAGACTGAGGGGGAGTGAGACGGACAGACAGACTGAGGGGGAGGGAGACAGACAGACTGAGGAGGAGGGAGACAGACTGACAGACTGAGGGGGAGGGAGACGGACTGACAGACTGAGGGGGAGGGAGACGGACTGACAGACTGACTGGGGGAGGGGGACTGACAGACTGAGGGGGAGGGAGACAGACTGACAGACTGAGGGGGAGGGAGACGGACTGACAGACTGAGGGGGAGGGAGAGGGACAGACAGACTGAGGGGGAGACAGACAGACAGACTGAGGGGGAGACAGACAGACAGACATTCAGACAGATAGGGGGTCAGCCATGTAAAGGTGACCCAGAGAACAACGGGTTTGGGTCATAGTGACCACATCATGTAGAGGTGACCCAGAGAACAACAGGTTTGGGTCATAGTGACCACATCATGTAGAGGTGACCCAGAGAACAACGGGTTTGGGTCATAGTGACCACATCATGTTGAGGTGACCCAGAGAACAACGGACATAGTGACCAGAGAACAACGGGTTTGGGTCATAGTGACCACATCATGTAGAGGTGACCCAGAGAACAACGGGTTTGGGTCATAGTGACCACATCATGTAGAAGTGACCCAGAGAACAACGGGTTTGGGTCATAGTGACCACATCATGTAGAGGTGACCCAGAGAACAACGGGTTTGGGTCATAGTGACCACATCATGTAGAGGTGACCCAGAGAACAACGGGTTTGGGTCATAGTGACCACATCATGTAGAGGTGACCCAGAGAACAACGGGTTTGGGTCATAGTGACCACATCATGTAGAGGTGACCCAGAGAACAACAGGTTTGGGTCATAGTAGAGGTGACCCAGAGAACAACGGGTTTGGGTCATAGTGACCACATCATGTAGAGGTGACCCAGAGAACAACGGGTTTGGGTCATAGGGTTTGGGAACAACGGGTCATAGTGACCACATCATGTAGAGGTGACCCAGAGAACAAGGGGTTTGGGTCATAGTGACCACATCATGTAGAGGTGACCCAGAGAACAACAGGTTTGGGTCATAGTGACCACATCATGTAGAGGTGACCCAGAGAACAACAGGTTTGGGTCATAGTGACCACATCATGTGACCACATCATGAGAGGTGACCCAGAGAACAACGGGTTTGGGTCAGAGAACAACGGGTTTGGGTCATAGTGACCACATCATGTAGAGGTGACCCAGAGAACAACAGGTTTGGGTCATAGTAGAGGTGACCCAGAGAACAACGGGTTTGGGTCATAGTGACCACATCATGTAGAGGTGACCCAGAGAACAACGGGTTTGGGTCATAGTGACCACATCATGTAGAGGTGACCCAGAGATCAACAGGTTTGGGTCATAGTGACCACATCATGTAGAGGTGACCCAGAGAACAACAGGTTTGGGTCATAGTGACCACATCATTCTGGCAGGTTCTCTTTACATCTCAGGGAGCCAAACTATACGTCACTGGACTGAGAACAATGACAAGTATACAGGGACAGGAAATGGCCATTGAGACACACTCACACACCAGGAATGTCTGTTGGGAAGAATTGGTGGTGTCACACACACACACACACACAGAGGGTGGTTCCACACACACACACACACACACACACACACACACACACACACACACACACACACACACACACACACACACACACACACACACACACACACACACACACACACACACACACACACACAGAGGGTGGTTCTACACACACACACACACACACACACACACACACACACACACACACACACACACACACACACACACACACACACACACACACACACACACACACACAGAGGGTGGTTCTATACACACACACACACACACAGAGGGTGGTTCTATACACACACACACACACACACACACACACACACACACACACACACACACACACACACACACACACACACACACACACACACACACACACACACACAGAGGGTGGTTCTATACACACACACACACACACACACACACACACACACACACACACACACACACACACACACACACAAGAAGCTTTGATTGGTAAAGTAAAGCCTGGGGCATGAAACATGTCTTTATCTCTATAAACTCTTCAACGATCAACATAAATCTGTCATAAAGCCTTGGCATCGCAACATAAATGTAAGGTTCGTGAAACAGAGTTGAACTCAACAGCTGTCACTCGCTAGGCTGCAGGCGTGGCAATGTGTCTCTGCAAGAAGTTGTGATGCAATGTAGAACCACCCTGTGTGTGTGTGTGTGTGTGTGTGTGTGTGTGTGTGTGTGTGTGTGTGTGTGTGTGTGTGTGTGTGTGTGTGTGTGTGTGTGTGTGTGTGTGTGTGTGTGTGTGAACCACCGTGTGTGTGTGTGTGTGTGTGTGTGTGTGTGTAGAACCACCCTCTGTGTGTGTGTGTGTGTGTGTGTGTGTAGAACCACCCTCTGTGTGTGTGTGTGTGTGTGTGTGTGTGTGTGTGTGTGTGTGTGTGTGTGTGTGTGTGTGTGTGTGTGTGTGTGTGTGTGTGTGTGTGTGTGTGTGTGTGTGTGTGTGTGTGTGTGTGTGTGTGTGTGTGTGTGTGTGTGTGTGTGTGTGTGTGTAGAACCACCCTGTGAATCACCAGAGATCACGCATTGATCCGTTACACCGGAAACACCACAGAATCTAAAATAATCAAAACTGTGGTTGCCATGGACACATCTACACTCAGAGGACGGGGGGGGGGGGGGGGGGGGGGTTGGTTGATGTGAGGTCAGGACTTGTACGATAAGGTGTGGTCCTGTGCAGTCAATGTCATTGACTGAGGACCGCTATGTAGTTGAATGTGATTGCTTTTATTAAATATGTGTATTTTGTTTTGTTATTGTGTTTTCACTGCTCTCTTGTAAAATATGTTGTTAATCTCAATGTGACTCCCTGTTTCAATAAAGGGTTCATATGAAATATACATATTATACCTCCCTTTAAATCCATGAGGCCATTCATAATGGTTATGTCCAAAAGTAACACCTTAAAATGATGATTTGTTTAGATATCATGTCAGTGGAACTAATTGGGTAATAAATCTGATAAATGAACACCTTATCAGATACAGAACCTCAAAATGTTTCAATTCCACCCAAATTGAATCTGTGGAATTTAGTGCATCAAGAAGAGGAAGAGAACGATGTGTTCAAAGAGGTTTTCAAGATCTTATTCGTTCATCTACAAGGAGTAGCCTACACACCTGAAAAGTATGACAGTTGATTATACCTGTGACATGACAGGTAATAAATTAGGGCAGGACCGAAAGAGGAGCCAAACAGTGAACGTGTCGTCATCGGAAGTTGAAGCCGTTCCAGGGATAAAGTGCAGTGCGCATGCGTAAGGCCACAGAGCGGTGGAAGACTCTGGACCGCAGGACACTGAACAGTTCAAACGCAGCGGAGCCAGCGACAGGAACACGAGACTACAACTCCAAACTATCTAAGGAAGAAACCGGGGGTAAAAACCCGTTAACGAGATGCCGGTTACAGAGAAAGACTTGGCAGACGACGCGCCATGGAAGAAAATCCAACAAAACACTTTTACGCGCTGGTGCAACGAGCACTTAAAGTGTGTGAACAAGAGGATAGCCGACCTACAGTTGGACCTGAGCGACGGGCTGCGACTTATCGCCCTGCTGGAGGTACTGAGCCAGAAGAAGATGTACCGAAAGTATCATGCTAGACCTACTTTCCGCCAGATGAAACTCGAGAACGTGTCCGTGGCGCTGGAGTTCTTGGACCGGGAGAATATCCGACTCGTTTCCATAGGTAAGATCCCGTTTTAATTAATGTCACGTGGTCCCGTCTACCTGATGACAATAGAAGTTATTTTTGTTTGGAATGATATCCTAGTCACTTACTTCTGTATTGACATTTTGTCTCAATTTGTATCAAATATATTCCGCTGATCCTAATAGAATGGGCTAGATAAGTTTTATCAGTCGTATGTACGGGATACACATGTATACACCGTCCAACGAAATGCTCACTTGCAGGTTCCTTCTCAACAATGTAACAAGAAATGATGTGATAAAGTTAATGGCTCAGAATATAATGAACAAGTACAATGGAAGGAACCATTTAAAGGCCAACATTTCCGTGTTTTGGGAAGAGGGGATTAGGTGGGTAGGTGTTGTACATTGTGCAGAGGAGAATCAGTCTAGTTGAAGTGTTAACCAGTCGGATGTCCTGCATGGACGGGAGCACGGTCCCATTGACTGACGGTGCCGTCGTCACTGAACGTTGCAGGGCCTTGCGACCGTGTACGGAACGTCGCCTGTAATTATGGCACTTTCAAGACAACTGGAGACTCGGAAATTACCAAGCCATGACTTCAGGTCGGAATTCCGAGATGGATGGCTGTTCAAAAGATGTTCTCCCCCCCCCCTCGTTTTCCGAGTTCCCAGATGTTTTGAACGCGGCATTATGCCCAGTACATCGGGACTTACCTCATTTCACCATGCGTCTTCACGGAGTCTTGCCGCACTACTGAATGGACAAGTGTATTGTTTGTAATGCAAGATGGATGAGAGCCTGTCTCTTTTCGGAGATCTAAATTATTTAGAGCGATTGCAAAATATAACTTGTCATTCAAGACATGATAAATAAATGGGTTTTTGGGTGTTTTTAACGTTACAGCACGTTGGTCCTGCCGTGACCTGTTGCACCCTCTACATCCACTGATTATTTCATGCTGCTGCTTATTCAACATGTGAATATCTTGAAGAACGATCTGGCCATAATTGCCATGTACTCTTATAACCGCCACCCGGCACAGCCCTCAGAGCCTGGTTTCTCTCTAGGTTTCTTTCTGGGGAGTATTTCCTAGCCACTGGGTTTCTATATCTGTATTGCTTGCTGTTTGGTTTCAGGATGGGTTTCTGTATAAGCACTTTCTCAACTGATGTATGAAGGACTTTATAAATACTTACGTTGTCCTGGGGATCGGTTTGTGAACAGTCTCATCTCACTCTAGGTGAGGGGTCTGTTTGAACAGTCTCAGAACCAGATGGCTGAGGGGAGTCTTCTCTAGGTTCCTCTCAGTCGGTGAGGGGACTCTTCTCTAGGTTCATCTCTGTCGGTGAGGGGACTCTTCTCTAGGTTCATCTCTGTCGGTGAGGGGACTCTTCTCTAGGTTCATCTCTGTCGGTGAGGGCCCTGTTTGTGTGAACACAGTCTCAGAACCAGATGGCTGAGGGGACTCTTCTCTAGGTTCCTCTCTGTCGGTGAGGGGACTCTTCTCTAGGTTCCTCTCTGTCGGTGAGGGGACTCTTCTCTAGGTTCCTCTCTGTCGGTGAGGGGACTCTTCTCTAGGTTCATCTCTGTCGGTGAGGGGACTCTTCTCTAGGTTCATCTCTGTCGGTGAGGGGACTCTTCTCTAGGTTCATCTCTGTCGGTGAGGGGTCTGTTTGTGTGAACACAGTCTCAGAACCAGATGGCTGAGGGGACTCTTCTCTAGGTTCCTCTCTGTCGGTGAGGGGACTCTTCTCTAGGTTCCTCTCTGTCGGTGAGGGGACTCTTCTCTAGGTTCATCTCTCTATCGGTGAGGGCCCTGTGGGATCAAGTGCCTTTGAACCGATATGGTAGTAGGTGCCAGATGCACCAGTTTGTTTCAAGAACTGCAACGCTGTGTATCAATAATGGTCCACCACCTAAAGGACATCCAACCAACTTGACACAACTGTGGGAAGCACTGGAGTTAACATGGACCAGCATCCCTGTGGAACGCTGTCAATACCTTGTAGAGTCCACGCCCTGATGACTTGAGGCCGTTCTGAAGGCAAAGGGCGGGGGGTGGGGCTCAAGCTACATCCCATGACTGAGGAAAGATGTCTATTATCCATTTTAACTACATGTTAGTTTATGTACAGCGTTTCTAATATTTCAGGCCATGTATAGCAGGCCCTTGTGCCAAGTTGAGTCCAACACCTCTTTGGAATCAACAAAGCATGTGAGGATTTTGTTGGTTGTCTATCAATTAGGTTGTGATGACTACGTGGTAGTGCTAGACACTTTGTGTGTCAGACTAAAGACCCCTCCGGCGCTCCCACTACATGTAAACTTTGTTTACCACCAAGAAGTGGTGGTAATTACCCACGTAACAGCTTGGGATTTACCTACAGGTTTCATTCCAGTGGTAAACTAGGATTAGACGTTGCTAAAGCTTTGGAGTTCTAGTATATTGGCACAGACATTTGCTCAGGACATTGTTTTCACTGAGAATGTTGGCGTTTTTTTAATGCTGCAGAGGCAGTTCCTGTGGTTGCTGCTAACGCAGATTCCACGGTCCTTGTTGGGGATAAATATTGTTGAAGATGCCTGCGCTGAGGATAGTGCTAAGGATTTGTGGTCGGTGTATTTTGTTTGGGATACCGTCCACACCACAGTCTATTTTGGGTTGGCGGGTTTGTTTTGTCTTTAGCAGCTTAGTTGTAAATGATCGTGTGAGGGTTTTTACTCTTGTTTCTTAGTTTTATAGAGCTGAGAAGTGTTTCATCCAGCGACCTGTTTTGGCTAGATCACTCTTCATGTTTAGTGTGTTCTCATTTTCCCAGAAGTGATTTGATTCTTCAATCGCCATGGTCTTTTCAGTCATGCTATTCCTTGTGTTTTGGCTATGTTTTGGCTTTCGCCTTCACTATGGTGAAACACCTGGAGGTTTTCTGGGTCTTTCTCGTGCCTTCGTAATGGATAAAATCCACGTTGCTTTAACAACGTCAGAAACATGCTTGGTCTTGTGTGTAATCAGGGGTTCTTCAGGTGTCTGATCAGTAATCCAAACCAGCAGGTAGACTAGCTTGATGCGCACACACACACACACACATGCAGGAAGGCGAAGTTGGTTCACACCTGTGGCGTTTCAGCTGCCAAGGAGAAAGAACAGCGTGTGTTTATATCAACTAGGTCCTTATCTTTTAAAGCCCTGTATGAACACAATGTATTTACCCAGCCCATTTACTAGTTTAGAACGTCAAACATAACATGCATCACCATGGAAACGCCTATTATAGGGTGTGTGTGTGACCTGAGATCACTCCTCTTTGGTCTCCAGGAAACATGTGGTTGATGGATGGTTACCTGGCAACATGATGAAGACTTCAAAGCTGAAACTCTGGTTACCTAATAGTTTGTTATTGGCTTTTGATCTGAAAACCATGAGTGAAGCAGCACAAGCTCCAACGTGATTATTAAGTGATGTCCGAGTACCTGATTTTTAAAATGAAAGGTTTAAGTAAAAATGTAGCTATTCATAACCTGCAGCTGACGTAATAGATGACCGCTTCAAAAAAAAAAAAAAAAAAAGCAATTTTGAGAACCATTACGACAAACAGAACCCATCTGTCAGGCTACATAATGTACTCTATATGCTCTGTCGGCTGCCACAACAAGGGGGAATGCTGTTATCTCGTTTTATAGACCGCCAAAAGATCCAGGCCGAGTGCTGGAGTGGTTGGCAGCGATTTTAAATTATTATTTTTTATTTTAAAGTTCAAATATTTATTGTTTAAAATCAAATAAAAAGTGGACAATGTATTTGTCTTTGCAGTGCTAATTTTGTTTCCGGTGAATGCTAACGTTAGCTAGCAAGCTAGCTTTCTTCAGTCTAGTAAAAGGATCGCTAGCTAGATGGCTATCGTACGGCTGGTTGTTCCACGGATGTGCTAGTTAACCTCCATTATTTGCTCAGTAGATAAGGCCACTGCTAATATAACTCATTTTAGCTAGACTAGCTGTCTTGCTGTGTGCTACCAAGCGAGTACTGATGCTAATAGCTAGCAAGACCTCTCCGGCGCTCCCACTACATGTAAACTTTGTTTACCACCAAGAAGTGGTGGTAATTACCCACGTAACAGCTTGGGATTTACCTACAGGTTTCATTCCAGTGGTAAGCTAGGATTAGACGTTGCTAAAGCTTTGGAGTTCTCGTCTTGCTCGTACACATACACAAATAAGCCCAACATTAATGCGTTACATTGTATTTACACACACATCTGTCAGAAGTGGTGACTGGTCGAGTCTATCTGTAGTTCTGCAGGACCAGGATGTGAGTCAGACTATTAATATTGATTCATTTTTGAAGAGGAGGAAGCAATGGCAGACCAGCTCACTACTTAACTTGAATCCTAAATGAATGTTGACCTGAGAACCGACCCCCAGCCTTCTGCAGCACTAGTTTCTGTCTCTGGTTCATTAGGGACAAAATGGAAGCCGATTAATTGTCACTATCCATTGTGTATTTTGAAACGTTTTCCTATGTTGCTCCCAAATGAATACAACTTACCTGCTTTATGACTCATCTCCCGTGATGCATGTTGACTTTCTCAATCTTTAAAAATCAATGCGCTCACACACACAGAAATTGCGACATGCTTCGCACAGAACAGGTGGAGATTAACAAAATGACATGCTTTCTGACAAGTCCTTCCCAACAATACAGTGAAATATTTCTTTTTTATTTTACCTCTTTTTATTTAACGAGGCAAGAATAAATTCTCCTTTTCAATGACAGCCTAGGAACAGGGAGTTAATTGCCTGTTCAGGGGCAGAACGACAAATAGAAGGACAATGACAAGGAATGAATACTTAAAGAACTTCCATGTGCATCGCTTCGGTGTAAATTATGTAGATGTCAGTGGCGGTTGTTTTTAAGATGCAATTTTTATTGTTTGAGCTTGGCCTTTTTATTGCTGTGTATTAGATGACTGCCAATTTGTAAGTCGCTCTGGATAAGAGCGTCTGCTAAATGACTTAAATGTAAATGTAAAATTCATATTCCATTTACCCAGATCAATGTAACATGGATAGGTTTACACTGGAATTTAATGCGAGGATAGGTTTACACTGGAATTTAATGCGGGATAGGTTTACACTGGAATTTAATGCGGGATAGGTTTACACTGGAATTTAATGCGGGATAGGTTTACACTGGAATTTAATGCGGGTAGGTTTACACTGGAATTTAATGCGGGTAGGTTTACACTGGAATTTAATGCGGGTAGGTTTACACTGGAATTTAATGCGGGTAGGTTTACACTGGAATTTAATGCGGGTAGGTTTACACTGGAATTTAATGCGGGTAGGTTTACACTGGAATTTAATGCGGGTAGGTTTACACTGGAATTTAATGCGGGTAGGTTTACACTGGAATTTAATGCGGGTAGGTTTACACTGGAATTTAATGCGGGTAGGTTTACACTGGAATTTAATGCGGGTAGGTTTACACTGGAATTTAATGCGGGTAGGTTTACACTGGAATTTATTACAGGAGCCGTTGTGCCTTTACACCTGTGGATGGACCATGTTATTTCCTTAGTGATGTTAAATTCCTTTTTGTCCGTGGGAAAGGGCAGTGGAGTGTGCATCTGTTGGGGTCCTATATGGAGTGGGTCAAGGGTGACTGAACTCTAAACTCTTCCTGTCCAGGAGGCCCAGCTCTAATACAGTAGTCAGTACTATATAAACCCTTCCTTTCCAGGAGGCTCTAATACAGTAGTCGGTACTATATAAACTCATGTTGGTAGATTGGTGAGGTTGTTGTCAGCCCTGTACTACATAAGTTTGCCCTGGCCTAGCAGAACCTCTACACCACCCCTCCCCTGGGAAAGGCCTTGGTGTGTTTTTGAAGGCTGTTGAAAGCCTCCTTACCCCTCCCACACCCCTCCTTACCCCTCCCACACTCCTCACACACAGACATGCACACGCACACACTCATCTGCTTCTCGTGAACGGTTACAAAACTTATGAGTCTCTAGAAACAGCGAGGTCATGCTGATGGAATCCTGCTCCATGTTTTACCGCCCCTGGCCACCGCGAGAGGGGTCCCCTGGCCACCGCGAGAGGGGTCCCCTGGCCACCGCGAGAGGGGTCCCCTGGCCACCGCGAGAGGGGTCCCCTGGCCACCGCGAGAGGGGTCCCCTGGTCCCCTGATCCTTCACTAGAGACTGTTTAAAAAAATGTTTTAAAAAGTATTTTAAAAAATCTCTTCTGGTTGCTGTGACGACGTCCCCAACTGGACTCTTAAGACCAGGTTCTAAGGATGAAATATCAGAATTCAACTTGTAACAGTTGTTGCTGTAGATTGTTTTCGATGTCCCGAGCTACGCAAATAAAATGAGCTGTATTATGCAAATACTTTATCGTGGCACAAGTGACCAATCGAAACTCACTAGCTTTGCAACCCTTAGTGAATTGGCTGTTGGTACGTAAGCACTACCTAGCATGCTTGTTAGCACCCACATGAGTGCGACGCTAGGAGAGACTCCGCTATATAGTGCATGTCGGCCTACGCAGTAGGATAAAATGGTTCTCTCCCTAAAGCTTTGCGTCCCCTGCCGAATGGGACAACCACAGAGCAAGCTCCACTTGCCCGGCTGCCATAAATGGTCAGTCTTTCACTTTTTACAATGGGGATGACCAGTTTTAGGTTAAGCCTCCTGGAATTCCTTAGTGTTTCACCCCCCCCCAAAAAATGGGTTTTGGCGACGGTGATTTACTTCCCTAGAGTGTTTAACTGATAAATGCAATGTGTCTGTGCTTTTTGAATGAACTAGCACAATTGCTAACTATCATACTAGCACATACCCCCATAGACTGCCATTAATTGTGCTAACACTAGTTAGCATTGGCTTGCTAAACTATCTCCGTCTTCCTTCAAACTGGACACTGACATAACATTATATCCACAAGTTAATGTGACTCTGGGCCAGTAGATCGAGGGCCGCATTGCCAAAAATCCTGAAGTAACCCTTTAAGGTCCATGCTACAGGTTCTGAAGTTTGACCTGGTCACCACCAGGAGGACAAATGGAGGGAAGTCCCCATAACTCTGGGCCCACCTCTGTCATTGGTACCACTACTATGCAGTCTACAGTGACTGTTTGGGTCAGGTCCTACGCCTGCCTTCCTTCCCTCAGAGGCTTTTTATGCTGCTCAGAAGAATGCCTTTGTCTTCAGGGGCTCTGTCTCCATTCTATGACTAAATTATACAGCGTGATGGAACAAGCAGTGGGACTTAGTGTTTTTGTATCACTGCAGGGCTACCGTTGGGGAATCTCAATGTTCAGTATAACCTATCCATCACAGCCTTCACTCACTGTCTCTAGTAGTAATGTATTAAACCGTTGAAATGTTTAAACAAAGTTGGTTCGTAACTGGAACTTTTTTCTCTCTCTCTGCGCATTAAAATCACATTTTCTGTTTGTTTTATAGCCTAACTAGGCGATGGGCTATAAAGGCCTGGGGTAAGTTGTTAATGTTAAATCAAACCAGAGTTGAACTTTAGACTAGTGAATTGACGAGTGATGGTAGACATGGTGAGATACGGATTACCAAGACGGCAAGAGAAGAAAGACTAAGCTCATTGTGTTTGTCACATGTGCCGGACAACAGGTGTTGACTTTAAAGTGAAATGTTTACTTACGAGCCCTTAACCAACAATGCAGTGTTAGCCTCGTTATTATGCAACTATCTTAATTTCTATGTACAAAGAGTGCTGGTACAGAGTAACCTTACGATGAGATGCCAAGCAGTGGTCATGGGTGCCCATGCCTTGTCTTTTCAGCCTCCTGAGGGGAAAGAGGTGTTGTCCTCGTTGGTGTGTTTGGACCATGATAGGTCCTTAGTGATGTGCACCGCGCAACTAATGATGCCAGTGTGTTAAGTCTTGGGTCTGTAGAAATTGCCAAGATACAGTATCCCATGGTGAGATTCAACCTCTGATCGCTGGTCCTAGTGTATCACTGACTCGGTCTGGTGGTCAACATGCCTATACTGTGCCCCTCACTAACTTGCGATGAAAGATGCAAGTGTTCAACTTGTTTCCATACAACCGAGATGACTCATTAACAAAAAAATACTGATTCTTAGGAGTTGCTTCCTTAGTGGAATCTAATCTTGACACTCTGAAATGAGAGTTGAACATTGAAAGAGTCGGGAATCAAGTCTTTTGGAGTTGGTAGAGCAAAGCAGCCAAGTCCTGTATGACAATACTATGAAGTTAAACGATACTGAATTTTGGATACTGAAATACAACATTTGCTGGGTGGAATTGCAGGTGCAATGCTTCAGTATCTGAACGGGGTCTCACCCGAAGACTCAATCCGGTGCTGCCTTTTGTGAATTCACATTTAAGCTGTGGAAATCCATTTTATTTTTAACAAGTACTTTCCCTTGACTTCTGGTACTGTCCCAGTAAAACAGCGTTTTAGTAAAGGCCTGATTAGTTATGGTTCTGTCTGTCCTGCGGGTCGGTGGGCGTACAGGGCTTAGTCTTCCACAGAGACGGTTTAAAGTCTAGTAATTCTTCTTGATGGATATTGTGGTGGACCCGGTGCCCTTCACCTTCCCACTTCCCTCTCGCTCACCTTCTCTCCACATGGAGGTATGGCATCTCACAACCTGGTGCCACTCGGACCAGGCCACAATACCACTCTGTTACAGAGAAAAGGAAACCTGAGGCCCTGAGCTTGGTGGCCTCTTATCATATGATCTCATGCAGCCATTAAGTTTATTAAAGGAATTTTTCACCCAACCTCCTCCCTCTCTCACCCCCACCTCATCCCTCTCTCACCCTCAGAGTATGTAGCCTGTAACTAGGGGTTTAGTGAAAACAAGAACACTGGGAAAGCTTCTTTTTAGACCAGCTTCCTGACTCCTCAGTCCTCTTAAAGGTGAGTTGCTGCTCTGTTATTGGAGTAGGAGGTGCTGGGAGCTAGGTGGGGCTTGGTAGTTAATAAATAACTCTTGTGTTTGTCCCCGTCCCCCCCCCACCCCTTGCACACCATGGGTTTACGTCATTCACTCTGTTGGAGGAGTAGCTGTAAGCCTCTGAACACACCCTAACTCACCGGGGTGGCAGCGAGCTGAGTTTATCTTGACATTATATTAGACAGAAGCTGTTTGGCAAATAAACGTTATTTGTGACATGCTTTGCAAAAGAGGTGACAGAGTGAAAACATGAAATACATTTAAGCACATTTATTGGAACTAAAATTCCTTGTTTAATTAATCACAACCCCTGAGCAGTTTTCTGTGTCTGTGCGCCGTAGCCCGAGACTGCTGCACAGTTCCCCGGGACTGCAGTGCAGAAATATCAGAGAAACAAGAGATTGAACTTCACTTCACTTTCTAGCGCCGTGGTCACCAACCCGTCAAACGCGATCGACTGGTCCATCTTTAATGCGTTCCTAGTCGCTCCCCCAACATTTCTGTAGATAAACAATGATAAAGCCTTGTAACTGTTTTACTCTTCATGGGCTGTTGGCAGTTGGTGCACCTGATTTCCACTGCCTGGCGCGCCGGGTAGGTGAACTTGCAATCTTTTTTGAACCATTTCATGCGTCTGAAGATACAAACTGCCTTCCTGGCGGGCCAGAGAGCAAAAAGCAACTTCCTAAACAATGTTTTGGTTTGTTTCTAGCTTGTTAGCTGATGTGCCAGTTCAAGTAATGATATCATAGCTGACAATGTCTTAAACTTTGATCCCGTCTGTGTCAACTATAGTCAGTTTACAGGCGGTCCACTGGAGTATAAGTGAATGCTGTTTTGGCCATAGACAGTTGTGGCATTCTAATTGTCTAGAGTCATGTCGTTAGACGAGGTATAAACCAGCCGTATCACCTGGGGCAGTGATTACTGCTGTGAGTCTTTCTGGGCAAGTCTGAGCTATCCACACCTGGATTGCGCAACATTCTGTCCGTTATTCTATCAAAGTTCTTCACGCTCTGTCAAATTGGTTTATTGCTTAACAACCATTTTCAGGTCTTGCCATGTTTTTCAAGCAGATTTAAGTCAACTCTGTTACTTCCTCTCAGGAACTTTCACTGTCTTAGTAAGCAACTCCAGTGTAGATTTTTGCATTGTGTTTTAGGTTATTGTCCTGCTGGAAGGTGAATTCATCTCCCAGTGTCTGATGGAAAGCAGACTGAACCAGCTTGTCCTCTAGGATTTTGCCTGTCCTTAGCTTCACTGTTTTATTTTTAATCCTGGATAAACTCCCAAGTCCTTAAGTACAAGCAGACTCATAACATGATGCAGCCACCACTGTTTGAAAATATGCAGAGTGGTACTCAGTGCTGTGTTGGATTTGCCCCAAACACAACACTTAAAAATGTAAAGTCGCTGTTTTTAGTGACATGGTGTATTGATATACTTTGAATGGTGTATTTAACTTCATGCTCAAAGGGATATTCAATGTCTGCTTTTATTTACCCATCTACCAATAGGTGACCTTTGTGAGCCAATGGAAAACCTCCCTGGTCTTTGTGGTTGAATCTGTTTGAAATTCACTGCTGGACTGAGTGACTTTACAATTATCTACGTGTTGGGTACAGAGATGAGGTGGTCATTCAAAAAATATGCTAAACATTTTTGTACAGTCTGTGCAACTTGTGATTTAAGCACATTTACTCGTTAATTTATTTAGGTTTGATAGAGGTTGAATTCTTAATGACATTTTTTTTTTTATTGTCTAAACATATTCCACTTTGTGGTCCCAGTGATGGCAATCTCAATTTAATCAGTTTTAAAATCGGGCTGCAACAATGTGGAAAGTCTAGGTGTAATTACTTTCTAAAGGCAGTGTGTGTGTGGGTGGGTGGTGTGTGTGGAGTCCGCTGTGCGACATTGATGGAGATGGAGCAGAAATTGAGTAATGGTTCTTATCAGGAACCTGTCAGAACAAGTTTAACAATGGGGTGTGGACTTATACTGGAGTGGCAGCAATATCCTTTCGCTCTCACTTTCACTCATTCTCTCTCTGGTGTAGGCTGAGAAAGTGATTGAGATGCTGTTCCTTTGCTTGTGAATCATTAACTCAAACACCAGTAACTTCAGGAGGTGGAGAAATTCTCCTGCAGTTGTCTCCACAGCTAGATGCCTGCACCTAAAATGGCACCCTGTTACCTCCTTTTAATGCTATACTTCAGGGGATAAAGCCCGAGATTGTAAAAGTGTGTGTGCTGAGAGTTGGGTAACCAGGTAAATGACGGAGGCTCTGCCTGTGCATGCCTCGGTTTGACGAGCTGTGAATTATAGTTGATGTTAGGGAATACAGGCAGCTGCCAGAACACACACTTTGTGTGGTAATCTCATTCCCAGATGGCGCAGTATTCCCAGATGGCGCAGTATTCCCTTCCTTAACTGCACTAGTTTTTAACAAGAGTGCTATGGGCCTTGATCAAAAGTCATCCACTATATAAGGAACAGGGTGCCATTTGGGACTGAACATACAGGGCATTTAGAAAGTACCCTTTGATTTGTCCCACATTTTGTTACGTTACAGGATTATTGTAGATTTATTTAAATCATTTTTTTTTCATCTACACGACACCCTGTTGGGGGGGTAGTTGTACAGCAGTCTGGCTTGGGGGTAGAAGCTGTTTAGGAGCCTTTTGGACCTAGACTTAAGTAGTAGCTTCCGTCTGGCCACTTTACCATAAAGGCCAGATTGGTGGAGTACTGCAGAGATTGTTGTCCTTCAGGAAGGTTCTCCCATCGACACAGAGGAGCTCTGTCAGCGTGACCATAGGGTTGTTGGTCTTCTCCCTGTCCAAGGTCCTTCTCCCCGATGGCTCAGTTTGGCCGGGCGGCCAGCTCTTGGAAGAGTCTTGGTGGTTCCAAACTTCTTCCATTTGAGATTGATGGAGGCCACTGTGTTCTTGGGGACCTTCAATGCTGCAGAAATGTTTTGTTACCCTTCCCCAGATCTGTGCCTCGACACAATCCTGTCTTGGAGCTCAACGGACAATTTCTTTGACCTAATGGCTTGGTTTTTCCTCTGACATGCACTGTCAACTGTGGGACCTGATATAGACAGGTGTGTGCCTTTCCAAATCATGTCCAATCAATTGAATTTACCACAGGTGGACTCCCAAGTTGTAGAAACATCTCAACGTTGATCAATGGAAACAGGATGCAGCTGAGCTCAATTTAGTCTCATAGACAAGGGTCTGAATACTTATGTAAATAAGGAATTCTGTAAAAAAATAATAATAATAATTAGCAAACATTTATATACCTGTTTTCACTTTATGGGGGGGGGTTAATTTAAATACATTTTAGAAAGAGGCTGTGATGGAAAAGATGGAAGAAATAGTAAAGGTTTCTGAATGCACTTCATATTGAGGGTGTTTCTGAACTGTGGATTTGAACATTCGTACTACTCATCTTCTCTGTGTTTTCACTCTCTGCCACTTTAAATCTAGTGTTTACCCATGTTATCAGTGCGTCGCTATGGGAACAGATCAGAATAACACAGAAACTGTCCTCGAACTGTCTTAACAGGCTCTGCATGTAATGGTGGGGTACTCACGGGCATGAAACTAGTTTCGGGTGTTGACATGGCAACCTGAGTCAGCAGTCTGGTGATTGGTTGGTTTGAACTTAAAGTCGAGACCTTTCCTACCAGCAACATGGACGTCACCCAACAACCAATCACCAGTTTGATAGAAGTTGGCGTTATAATGGTGTTTTCCTGGTGGTTTAGAGCTACTCTCGTATAAACTCAGCAAAAAATGAAACTTCAACTGTTTATTTTCAGCAAACTGAACATGTGTAGATATTTGTATGAACATAAGATTCAACAACTGAGACATAAACTGAACCAATTCCACAGACATTTGACTAACAGAAATTGAATAATGTGTCCCTGATCAAAAGTAACAGTCAGTATTTGGTGTGGCCACCAGCTGCATTACGTACTGTAGTGAATCTCCTCGACCGCACCAGATTTGCCAGGTCTTGCTACCCCACTCTTCCACCAAGGCACCTGCAAGTTTCCAGACATTCCTGGGGGGAACGGCCCTAGCCCTCACCCTCCGGTCCAACAGGTCCCAGACGTGCTCAATGGGATTGAGATTCTGGCTCTTCGCTGGCCATGACAGAACACTGATGCTCCTGTCTTAGTCCCCATTTCCTGTCTTATAAAACGGCTCTGAAAAGACATCAGACAGAACAGGGAGCATGGGTACTGTCTCAAAGGAGTTTTACCTTGTCCCCTGTGCAGCACGAATATCACAGGACGAAGAGGACTTCAAACCCGGCTGCCGCTGGGCCAATTGTGTTCCGCCCTATGGGACTCCCAGTCACGGCCAGTTGTGATACAGCCTGGAATCGAACCATGGTCTATAGTGACGCCTCTAGCACTGAGCTTGCAGTGCCTCAGACCGCTGTGCCACTCGGAGGGCTCTTCCTCTCCCCATAACCCTTCAGACAGGCCATGGTCTATAGTGACTCCTCTAGCACTGAGATGCAGTGTCTCAGACCGCTGTGCCACTCGGAGGGCTTTTCCTCTCCCCATAACCCTTCAGACAGGCCATGGTCTATAGTGACTCCTTTAGCACTGAGATGCAGTGCCTCAGACCGCTGTGCCACTCGGAGGGCTCTTCCTCTCCCCATAACCCTTCAGACAGGCCATGGTCTATAGTGACTCCTCTAGCACTGAGATGCAGTGTCTCAGACCGCTGTGCCACTCGGAGGGCTCTTCCTCTCCCCATAACCCTTCAGACAGGCCATGGTCTATAGTGACTCCTCTAGCACTGAGATGCAGTGTCTCAGACCGCTGTGCCACTCGGAGGGCTCTTCCTCTCCCCATAACCCTTCAGACAGGCCATGGTCTATAGTGACTCCTCTAGCACTGAGATGCAGTGTCTCAGACCGCTGTGCCACTCGGAGGGCTCTTCCTCTCCCCATAACCCTTCAGACAGGCCATGGTCTATAGTGACTCCTCTAGCACTGAGATGCAGTGTCTCAGACCGCTGTGCCACTCGGAGGGCTCTTCCTCTCCCCATAACCCTTCAGACAGGCCATGGTCTATAGTGACTCCTCTAGCACTGAGATGCAGTGTCTCAGACCGCTGTGCCACTCGGAGGGCTCTTCCTCTCCCCATAACCCTTCAGACAGGCCATGGTCTATAGTGCCTCTAGCACTGAGATGCAGTGTCTCAGACCGCTGTGCCACTCGGAGGGCTCTTCCTCTCCCCATAACCCTTCAGACAGGCCATGGTCTATAGTGACTCCTCTAGCACTGAGATGCAGTGTCTCAGACCGCTGTGCCACTCGGAGGGCTCTTCCTCTCCCCATAACCCTTCAGACAGGCCATGGTCTACTTTACGCAGCTATAACCCCTACAGTCATATTTCATGATGTCTTGCCGTCTGCATCAATGAAGTCTATTTCTTGTGCATCCAGCCGTTGTGGTTTTAATATTTCTGCAACATTGTTAAATCAACTTTTCAGATTTTGCAACTATCCTCTGCTGTCCAGCCGTGTACATCAGTTCCCAGTGTTGGTGACCATGAGAAACACCAGTACAGCAGTCATCAGTATTATCACAGTCCTGTTAATCTCTGGGTGTATTCCAAACGGCACACCTATTGTCTATGGGGCCTGGTTATAGGATGCCATTTTACTACAAAGACCTTGGTCTGGGATTACACTGCCTCAAGCAGGTCTGTTCTGGTCTGGGGACAGGAAGTCTCTGGAGCTACCTGCCTCATGTCAACAAAATGGAAAGATGCCGTCCCCTGGCCACGTTTTTAGTAAGGTAAGTCATTGTACCAGTAAAGGAACTGAAATAATAGCCCCCTCCCCTTGGCCCTCGGGTAAAGTGAGAAGTAGAAATGCTTGGCTGTGAGATCGGCACGGCTCCAGCTTCAACCATAACAATGACATTTTACATTTACATTTAAGTCATTTAGCAGACGCTCTTATCCAGAGCGACTTACAAATTGGTGCATTCACCTTATGACATCCAGTGGAACAGTCACAATGACGAGCTTAAAGTTCAGTCTTGAGACCCAGTTACTTCCTGGGGGCTTTACTTGGAAACGTCATAAGATTTAGGAAGTTAACTCTTGCGTTCCTCAGGTGGCATAACGGTTATTTGGATGTTGACCATACAAACGGCTCGTCTGAACTCTTTGTCTAAACTGGCGAACAGACGTTTCATCTCATCAGAAACTTGATGGAACCTCGAACGCCCTTTTTTTTCATGACCTGGTTGTCTCGACATTCACACTAGAGACATTCTATCCAATGGATTTACCATCAGACATGACTCGACAATGAGCATCTCAGTCAGACTGAAATTATAATTATTATTTTTCCCCCAACAGCCCTCTAGTCAACTAAAGTGTTGTCCTGATGTCATTGGTCTCTATTGTTAATGACAGATTCATCTTTCAGCTTTGGTAATACCCACTTATAGAATAGCATTTAGCTGTGGAGATCAGGGTGTGGCCAGACACCCAGCACAAACACTGCTGTGTTTAAACAGCACTTATTTGAAGTGGCAACAAGGAGAACCTGATCGTTTACTGAGTTGTGTGTTGAAGTTGCTCTGTGTGGTAAAATGGATGCATGCCTTTAGAATGTGTCAGGTACTTTTTTTTGTTTGCTTTATTAACTGAAAAGAACTCAATCACGATTTCATTTCGGCCATTAAATAAAAACATTAAATGCACTCTGCATTATGTGGGTTGACTGCTGTAACAATATTAAATAAAACGAGATCTGGTAGTGGCTGTCTATCACTAATTCGCATTACTTTAATACAAAGACTTGTGTTCATTACATGTTTTATTTAAAGACCTTAGTTCTAAGTCTAATTTTATATAGAGCCGCTACCTGTGTCTGACCGCCTCAAGTAATGCAATGTATTTTGCTGTGATGACACACTGTGGTATTTCACCCAGCAGATATGGGAGTTTATCAACATTGGGTTTGTTAATTCTTTGTGGGTCTGTCTAATCTGAGGAAAAAATGTATCCATTTGGCAGGAGGTTAGGAAGTGCAGCTCGGTTTCCACCTCAGTCTGTGTGCACGTAGGCAGACCTGGCTCGAAAGAGGCGACCGTTCTCAATTGCAAGGCTCAGTCTGTACATAGTCAAAGATTTCCTTCATTTTGGGTCAGTGGTCAGGTATTCTACCACTGTAGTCTGTTTTGGGCCAAATAGCATTCTAGTTTGCTCTTTAAAAAATATATATTTCCTGTGTCAATTCATTATCCTTGTTTTCTCATGTTTTAGGGTCTAATTGTGCTGTTGTCCTGGTGCTCTGTGGGATGGGGGTTTGTTTGTGAACAGAACCCTAGGACCAGCTTGTTTAAGGGGCTCTTCTCCAGGTTTATCTGTCTGTAGGTGATGGCTTTGTTTTGGGAATCGTTTCCTTTTTAGGTGGTTGTCGAATTGAATGGCTCTTCTGGTAGTTGATAATTAGTGGGTATCGGCCTAATTCTGCTCTGCATGCATTATTTGGTGTTCTACGTTGTACACGGAGGATATTTTTGCAGATTTCTGCATGCAGAGTCTCAATTTGGTGTTTGTCCCATTTTGTGAAGTCTTGGTTGGTGAGCAGACAACCATAAAGGGCAATGGGTTCTATATCTGAATTATTTTTAGCCAGATCCTAATTGATATGCCATATCTTCTGTTCCTATTGATGGCATAGAATGCACTTGTTGCATTTTGTTAGCTGGTTCACAGCGTTGTGGAAGTTACCTGTGGCGCTGATGTTTAGGGAAAGGTGTGTATCGTTTTTTTTTTGTGTGCTCTAGGGCAATGGTGTCGCTGGAATTTGTATTTGTGGTCCTGTCAACTGGATTTTTTTGTTTTTTTGGAACGCCATTATTTTGGTCTGACTGAGATTTACTGTCAGGGCCCAGGTCTGACAGAATCTGTGCAGAAGATCTAGGTGCTGCTGTAGGCCCTCCTTGGTTGCTGACAGAAGCACCAGATCATCAGCAAACAATAGAAATTTGACTTCAGATTCTAGTAGGATGAGGCCTGGTGCTGCAGACTGTTCTAGTGCCCGCGCCAATTCGTTGATATATATGTTGACGAGGGTGGGGCTTAAGCTGCATCCCTGTCTCACCCCACGGCCTTGTGGGAAGAATTGTGTTTTTGTGCAAATTTCAAACGCACACATGTTTGAACATGGTTTTTATAATGTCGTATGTTTTACCCCCAACACTACTTTCCAACAATTTGTATAGCAGACACTCATGCCACGTTGTTGAAGCTTTTGCCTCTGTTTTGGTTTGTCAATTAAGGTGAGTATGTGGTTTGTCATGTCGTACTGGAATTTGGTAAAAAGACAATTTGACATTTGCTCAGCACATTGTTTTTACTGAGAATGCACGAGTCTGTTAATGATAATGAAGAGGATTTTCCCTAGGTTGCTGTTGATGCATTTACATTTGTCTCCACTTTGGGGTGATAAGTCATTGATTCCAAATATTGGGGAAGCAAAGGACTATGTCAAAGAGTTTAAGTATAGCCCGTTGGAATTTGATATTTGATCATTTCATTGAGGATACCATCAACACCACAGGCCTTTCTGGGTTGAAGGGTTTGTATATTGTTCCTCATTCAATGTCATTTTGAGAATCCAGTGGGTTCTGGTAGTCTTTAATAGTTGATTCTAAGATGTCTATGGTATTGTGTTAGAGCCCAAAAGATTCTAGTGGTGGTGTCTCAGTCTGAGTCTCTCCCCCCCGGTGCATCTCCCCTTTCAAACTTGTTTCCTTCCCCCTCGTCGCCTCCTTTCTCCTCTTGGCTGTCCCTCCCTCCCATGGCCACCCTATTGCTTCTTTCAAACATGTTTTCTTCCTTTGCTTTGTAATTGAGATTTATGCTTAAAGCCTGGTGAACCCGTATGGGGGGTGCGGTGCTGCTTTGTGACTATAATTCCAGGCCAGAAAACAACCCAGAGTGGCTTGTCATTTTTAACTTCCTGGCTTCAGTTTCTTAATGCATACAGCCAAATGTACTATGACACTGCAATCCCAGGCTCTTCTCTCCCTTTTACTGTAGTTCAGCTAACAATGATCCATGTAGGATAGAGGAATCCTCTAAGTCCTCTGACTTCCACACTAGATTGTTTTTAGAGCAGAGGACAGACACCATGTTTAAATATGGTGTTTCTATAGTAATATGACTCTTGACTTCAGGGCACTCTGACCGTTTTCACACTGGATGTTTAACCAGGCCAGCTCAGTAGTGTGAAACACCCTGTTGGCTTCGTCCCAATGTCCTGTCCTTGGCTGCACTGTCTGTCAGGAGCCTAAAGCCCTGTTTAGACCTGACCGTTCATGTAGCTTTTATATATTCTGATCATAAGAGTTCTGCTCATGGCATTAGGAACACGGTGTCCGGATTCATTTTCCTGCGCTATATTCAAATTCTAGTGTGCCTTCTACAAATGGAGGAATAAGTCAAATATGATTACACAACTGATGGCTTTAGCTAACTAGCCAGCTAACCTCCTGTAGCTAGCTAACTAGCCAGCTAACCTCCTGTAGCTAGCTAACTAGCCAGCTAACCTCCTGTAGCTAGCTAACTAGCCAGCTAACCTCCTGTAGCTAGCTAACTAGCCAGCTAACCTCCTGTAGCTAGCTAACGATGTTAAAGGGAGTGAAAACAGGTTGGCATAACTCGAGCCAAACAAGAAATTGCTTACAAATGTTACGGTCCAAATCCCATTGTTCCCAAAACAAAGGTTTTATTTGTGGGAGGAGTACTGATGATGTCACCCACTGTGCTTTTGGGAAGCCTGATCTGCATTCCTGACCACCTCCTTGAAGTGGTCCGACAGATCAGAACACAATCTGACCACAAAGTAGTTAGTTCCACTACTTTTTAACCATAGCCCATAGGTGTCTGGTAAAGTAGTGCATTGTGTAGGGAATAGGGTGCCATTTGGAACATGCAACTCTTGTTCCTCTGTCTGCTCATACAATTCTGAGGCCAAAATGGAGTCCTGTTTTGTAGTTGAATTTTTCAGAATGGTCTTTGTGGTTTTGGGCACACTAGGATTCTAAGTTTGTAGCAAATGGTCTGTGGGGGTCATGATGGGGGAGGCTTTGACAAATGATTAAAGCATTGACTCAACACCCCGGCGAGGCTGCAACAGATACAGGATTACCCACTTCCCCAATTAACTCTAGGGTAGGATGTCCCCCACCAAGACGAGCCTGTCTACTGATGTCCCCCACCAAGACGAGCCTGTCTACTGATGTCCCCCACCAAGACGAGCCTGTCTACTGATGTCCCCCACCAAGACGAGCCTGTCTACTGATGTCCCCCACCAAGACGAGCCTGTCTGTCCCCCACTGATGTCCCCCACCAAGACGAGCCTGTCTACTGATGTCCCCCACCAAGACGAGCCTGTCTACTGATGTCCCCCACCAAGACGAGCCTGTCTACTGATGTCCCCCACCAAGACGAGCCTGTCTACTGATGTCCCCCACCAAGACGAGCCTGTCTACTGATGTCCCCCACCAAGACGAGCCTGTCTACTGATGTCCCCCACCAAGACGAGCCTGTCTACTGATGTCCCCCACCAAGACGAGCCTGTCTACTGATGTCCCCCACCAAGACGAGCCTGTCTACTGATGTCCCCCACCAAGACGAGCCTGTCTACTGATGTCCCCCACCAAGACGAGCCTGTCTACTGATGTCCCCCACCAAGACGAGCCTGTCTACTGATGTCCCCCACCAAGACGAGCCTGTCTACTGATGTCCCCCACCAAGACGAGCCTGTCTACTGATGTCCCCCACCAAGACGAGCCTGTCTACTGATGTCCCCCACCAAGACGAGCCTGTCTACTGATGTCCCCCACCAAGACGAGCCTGTCTACTGATGTCCCCCACCAAGACTGATGTCCTGTGTCTACTGATGTCCCCCACCAAGACGAGCCTGTCTACTGATGTCCCCCACCAAGACGAGCCTGTCTACTGATGTCCCCCACCAAGACGAGCCTGTCTACTGATGTCCCCCACCAAGACGAGCCTGTCTACTGATGTCCCCCACCAAGACGAGCCTGTCTACTGATGTCCCCCACCAAGACGAGCCTGTCTACTGATGTCCCCCACCAAGACGAGCCTGTCTACTGATGTCCCCCACCAAGACGAGCCTGTCTACTGATGTCCCCCACCAAGACGAGCCTGTCTACTGATGTCCCCCACCAAGACGAGCCTGTCTACTGATGTCCCCCACCAAGACGAGCCTGTCTACTGATGTCCCCCACCAAGACGAGCCTGTCTACTGATGTCCCCCACCAAGACGAGCCTGTCTACTGATGTCCCCCACCAAGACGAGCCTGTCTACTGATGTCCCCCACCAAGACGAGCCTGTCTACTGATGTCCCCCACCAAGACGAGCCTGTCTACTGATGTCCCCCACCAAGACGAGCCTGTCTACTGATGTCCCCCACCAAGACGAGCCTGTCTACTGATGTCCCCCACCAAGACGAGCCTGTCTACTGATGTCCCCCACCAAGACGAGCCTGTCTACTGATGTCCCCCACCAAGACGAGCCTGTCTACT
The DNA here is from genome assembly GCF_021184085.1 of Oncorhynchus gorbuscha. Lineage (NCBI taxonomy): Eukaryota > Metazoa > Chordata > Actinopteri > Salmoniformes > Salmonidae > Oncorhynchus > Oncorhynchus gorbuscha. The sequence goes on from NC_060175.1 coordinate 3,890,165, forward strand.
GATGTCCCCCACCAAGACCTGAGCCTGTCTACTGATGTCCCCCACCAAGACGAGCCTGTCTACTGATGTCCCCCACCAAGACGAGCCTGTCTACTGATGTCCCCCACCAAGACGAGCCTGTCTACTGATGTCCCCCACCAAGACGAGCCTGTCTACTGATGTCCCCCACCAAGACGAGCCTGTCTACTGATGTCCCCCACCAAGACGAGCCTGTCTACTGATGTCCCCCACCAAGACGAGCCTGTCTACTGATGTCCCCCACCAAGACGAGCCTGTCTACTGATGTCCCCCACCAAGACGAGCCTGTCTACTGATGTCCCCCACCAAGACGAGCCTGTCTACTGATGTCCCCCACCAAGACGAGCCTGTCTACTGATGTCCCCCACCAAGACGAGCCTGTCTACTGATGTCCCCCACCAAGACGAGCCTGTCTACTGATGTCCCCCACCAAGACGAGCCTGTCTACTGATGTCCCCCACCAAGACGAGCCTGTCTACTGATGTCCCCCACCAAGACGAGCCTGTCTACTGATGTCCCCCACCAAGACGAGCCTGTCTACTGATGTCCCCCACCAAGACGAGCCTGTCTACTGATGTCCCCCACCAAGACGAGCCTGTCTACTGATGTCCCCCACCAAGACGAGCCTGTCTACTGATGTCCCCCACCAAGACGAGCCTGTCTACTGATGTCCCCCACCAAGACGAGCCTGTCTACTGATGTCCCCCACCAAGACGAGCCTGTCTACTGATGTCCCCCACCAAGACGAGCCTGTCTACTGATGTCCCCCACCAAGACGAGCCTGTCTACTGATGTCCCCCACCAAGACGAGCCTGTCTACTGATGTCCCCCACCAAGACGTCCCCCACCAAGCCCTGTCTACTGATGTCCCCCACCAAGACGAGCCTGTCTACTGATGTCCCCCACCAAGACGAGCCTGTCTACTGATGTCCCCCACCAAGAACCTGTCTACTGATGTCCCCCACCAAGACGAGCCTGTCTACTGATGTCCCCCACCAAGACGAGCCTGTCTACTGATGTCCCCCACCAAGGGGAGGGATGTCTACTGATGTCCCCCACCAAGACGAGCCTGTCTACTGATGTCCCCCACCAAGACCCTGTCTACTGATGTCCCCCACCAAGACAGGCCTGTCTAGAGCTGTCTCTGATGTCCCCCACCAAGACCAAGAGCCTGTCTACTGATGTCCCCCACCAAGACGGCCTGTCTACTGATGTCCCCCACCAAGAGCCTGTCTACTGATGGCCTGTCTACTGATGTCCCCCACCAAGACGGCCTGTCTACTGATGTCCCCCACCAAGACGGCCTGTCTACTGATGTCCCCCACCAAGGTGAGCCTGTCTACTGATGTCCCCCACCAAGGGAGCCTGTCTACTGATGTCCCCCACCAAGATGAGCCTGTCTACTGATGTCCCCCACCAAGGGCCTGTCTACTGATGTCCCCCACCAAGAGCTGATGTCCCCCACCAAGACGAGCCTGTCTACTGATGTCCCCCACCAAGAGGAGCCTGTCTACTGATGTCCCCCACCAAGACGAGCCTGTCTACTGATGTCCCCCACCAAGACGAGCCTGTCTATTTTATTCAGAACTTTAAAGTGCAGTATGTTGTGTATTAATATTAAAGTACCTTATAGTTAAGGGGAGGGATGTTTTTAACATTAGGTACTAACAATATTATCACGAGGGAGCCAGCAGAGGCAGGTCTGAGTTAGAGCTGTTCTGTTGCATTGTGTTTTAACACCCGTGGGTGTTTATAGGTGATGAGCTGGCCTTCTCCCGTGGGTGTTTATAGGTGATGAGCTGGCCTACTCCCGTGGGTGTTTATAGGTGATGAGCTGGCCTTCTACCCTGGGTGTTTATAGGTGATGAGCTGGCCTACTCCCCTGGGTGTTTATAGGTGATGAGCTGGCCTACTCCCCTGGGTGTTTATAGGTGATGAGCTGGCCTACTCCCTGGGTGTTTATAGGTGATGAGCTGGCCTACTCCCTGGGTGTTTATAGGTGATGAGCTGGCCTACTCCCTGGGTGTTTATAGGTGATGAGCTGGCCTACTCCCTGGGTGTTTATAGGTGATGAGCTGGCCTACTCCCCTGGGTGTTTATAGGTGATGAGCTGGCCTACTCCCTGGGTGTTTATAGGTGATGATGAGCTGGCCTACTCCCCTGGGTGTTTATAGGTGATGAGCTGGCCTACTCCCTGGGTGTTTATAGGTGATGAGCTGGCCTACTCCCTGGGTGTTTATAGGTGATGAGCTGGCCTACTCCCCTGGGTGTTTATAGGTGATGAGCTGGCCTACTCCCTGGGTGTTTATAGGTGATGAGCTGGCCTACTCCCTGGGTGTTTATAGGTGATGAGCTGGTCTACTCCCCTGGGTGTTTATAGGTGATGAGCTGGTCTACTCCCCTGGGTGTTTATAGGTGATGAGCTGGCCTACTCCCTGGGTGTTTATAGGTGATGAGCTGGCCTACTCCCCTGGGTGTTTATAGGTGATGAGCTGGCCTACTCCCCTGGGTGTTTATAGGTGATGAGCTGGCCTACTCCCCTGGGTGTTTATAGGTGATGAGCTGGCCTACTCCCCTGGGTGTTTATAGGAGATGAGCTGGCCTACTCCCCTGGGTGTTTATAGGAGATGAGCTGGCCTACTCCCCTGGGTGTTTATAGGAGATGAGCTGGCCTACTCCCCTGGGTGTTTATAGGAGATGAGCTGGCCTACTCCCCTGGGTGTTTATAGGTGATGAGCTGGCCTACTCCCCTGGGTGTTTATAGGTGATGAGCTGGCCTACTCCCCTGGGTGTTTATAGGAGATGAGCTGGTCTTCTCCAGTGGGTTTTCAGAATGAAGCTTCAAAACCACATGTCATTAATTATCCTCAATGGCTGTCAATCAGAACACTGCAGTTCTGTCTCGTGTTCTCCTTCCTTCCCTTCATACTCGGTGAGATCTAATGATGGTGGTTTAGGTGACAGAAGTTTGCTGGGAGCTGTAGTCGTGTGACCCGACTGTTAATGGGTTTATGGGGGCGGGGCTCATTGTTCTCCTACATCCTCATTGGCTCCCCTGAGGTGGTGATCTCATCCGAGAGGATGTACCACACCACACACAGCTCCAGCTTGGCAGTCCCCGTACTGTCCCGTGAAATCATACATGACTTACTCATTAGCTGCTCGTCTGTCTCCCGCTCTGCAGACTGGCATGAGTAGAAACCGACTGCTCTCAGGGCAGGCCTTGGTTAGAGCTATACTGAACCTAAATATCAACGCTGCGTGTGACAATTTTCAAAAATTCTACCGAGTTAAATGTGAGAATTAATCCATTGTGGGCCCTGATCTATGGATTTCACATGACTGGGAAGGGGTGTAGCCATTCTAGGCCCACCCACTAGGGAGCCAGGCCCTGCCAATCAGAATGAGTTTATCCACAAAAATGGCTTTATTACAGACTAATCCACCCCCCCCCCCAACTTGATCTGTGGCGGTGTGTGACACAACTGCACATTTGATTATCCCAAGCACAAAGTGCACCTGTGAAATGATCATGCAGGTTTAATAAGTCTTGATATGCCACACCTGTCAGGTGGATGAAATCTTGTTAAGGAAGAAATTCTTACTCGCGGGATATAAACTCATGGGTTAAAACTGGTGTATGGTAAGGGCAGGCATAAACTACGGACAACTAGAACACAATTTTGCATTTTATCGATAGTTATTTTTGAATGCACAGCGATACCGGGATTAGATCCTAAGTCCCATTGTCGTGCCAATCATTCATCACCTCATGTTTCTGTACACAATTCCTGGAGTCTGAAAAAATGTCCCAGTTCTACCATAATCACCAGACATGTCGTCCCATTGAGAAACTCCTGGTAGAGTCAAGACATTATCTGTAGTCACGCTTGTCTATGTAACAGTAAAGACTTTAAGTCCGTCCTCTCGCCCCGATCTGGGCGCAAACCAGGGGCGCTCTGCACAAATCAAGTCACCCTCGAAGCATCCTTAACCATCGCTCCACAAAAGCCTCGGCCCTTGCAGAGCAAGAGGAACCACTACAAGGTCTCAGCAAGTGATGTCACCCGATTTTTGAAATTCTACCAGCGAGCACAACCGCTAACTAGCTAGCAATTTCACATCGGCTACATCCCACCACTCAGCGAGCTGTACAGGGCCATAAACTATGTTCGCCCAGAGGCAGCTTTTATAGTGGTGGGGAGACTAATCCTTTTTCGCAACACGAGGCGCTAATACTGGACAACTTTTAGTCTACCCATAGAAATGCATGCAAGGCCCTCCCTCGCCTTGATTTCAGAAAATCAGACCATGACTCCATCCTCCTGCTTCCCGTCTACAGAAACTCTAACCGAAGTACCAGTGACGTGCTCAGTATTGATGGTGTTAGACAAAGCGGATGCTAAGCTACAGGACTGCTTCGCTAGCACAGACTAATGTTTCTGGGTGGGGATGCTGGTTCCGCCAGGACTGCCTGCTGGTTGCGTCTTGGTCACATGGCTCAAATCCTCTCAATCCCTTCCTCTGTATTACTCAGCTTAATATCAGATAATGTGATTTAGTTCGAGCTGTAAGATGAAAAGCTGCTTGTATTAACTACCATACTGAAGGAGTAGATTGAGACTTTACAGAAGTCCAGCTTAGTCTAAGCTGTTCTCATTGTCTCATGTAGTCAGTGGTTGTATTTGTTAACTGTTGGCACAGCGTTAGGTTGCATCCTGTTGACCGACTGCAGGTGGGGCCAGCAACACAACTCACCATGACATCATCAAACAGAAACCAGATTGTCCCGCTGTGGTGAGAACCAGTCAGCGTTTTAATGTAATTTTTGGGCTAGACCAATCGGATGCAGACGTTCCTTTGTCGGTACATTTTTACTGTTGAAGCCTTTCTACAATGCTAAATAGACATGCACTGTACAATAGTCATTCTCCAGTGTTTTCATAGACTTATGAAAGACAATTTTTACCGTAACGTTTAGGTTTTCTAACTCACCATTGTTACTGTTGACGGGTTAGGCTTTCTACAACATTTCACTCACATCCTCAGTACTCTCTGATGCGCCAGACAGTTGGTGTGTCTGGATGAGGCTTCAGTATTCCCCATTTTTATTTCCTGGCTAGTAGTTTGCCTATATGAATGAACCTTGTCATGTAACATCAGTTAATGTCCTATGTTATGTAGGGTAATACATTTAATGTCTGCAGGTTATTGTGGCACGATCTTAGTCGCACACTTCCTGTCCTTGGAATGTTTCCTGAACTGAAGAAACACTATAAGACAGTCATTGTTACAGCTCCCTCCCCTCCCACATTGCCCTCTCACTCCCTCCCTTCTCCCCCTTCTGTAGTATGGATGTTGTCTAGGAGTGTTTGTTTGGTCTCCATAGCAACTGGGGGAGAAAAAAAAAAACAGCTTCCAAAACCCCCTTCAATCGTTTATCTGGTTTGGAATTATGTGTTTGGAATTTGGAACGTGAAGTGGTGTTTGGAATTTAGAATGTAAGGGTTGTGCATGAGACAAGTGTTGGTTTCAACTCATTCGTGACTCTTCCTGTTGGTGTTAGGACAGGTGTTAGATGGGGCTGTTTTAACTGACCTGTTCTTACAAAGTGAAACAAACCTTTTTTAAAGTGGATTAAATTGATTAAACAAAACTTTTTGTTACAGACTAAAGTGTTAAGTCAAATTTATTTACAGTTAATTTGAATAGACGGGCACTCCTGTTGAGGTAAATAACGCTTGTGAACAGCCGCCCGCTGGAAGGCAAACTGGTTCCTTCCTGTGGTTTGATTTCCTTTCCAATCAGCGGAGTAAGGAGACTAGATTTAAAGGTCTATATCGTAGTTTGGACGTGGGCCTGTAGCATTCACCTCCCTAAAGTGGATTTCCAGATGCGATGTCGGCTCCCAGGACACACTATCTAAACTCATGGGACGGCTTGGATGTTTTCCACTGAAGATCAATGTTCAAAGACGTAATTTGATCTAATGTACCATAATGCATCTTGTGTTTCTATACGGGTGGAGGCCGTTAGCCAGCCATTTCTACTACACTTCATATTATAGCTTCACTCCCTGGACATTTAATTTCTACATTATCTAGTGGTGCACCACGATTTCTCTTTTCCCTTGTTTGGTGCCCGACTGCACCTTAGTTACTTCTCTAGATTTACGACTGCCACTCCAGTCCAAACTAGTCGGTTCTGTTCTTCCCTGGCCCTTATCCCATACACCTGGCTGGCTCACTGGCTGGGGTGAGAAAAGGACAGGATTTAGTTGAAACAATGGAACTGTGATTTGTCCTAGCAAGTTGTGTTCTGCTGAATTCAAAGACCTTGTTCCCTTTCCCCCACCCCCTGGTTCTGGAAGCTATTTAAAGGGATAGTGTGAGCTTTTGGCAATTTAAGCCCTTTGCTTTCACTTGCAGTTAGAATTAAGTTGACGGTTGTTTATGTAAACCATTGCTAACTAGCTTTGGTACAATGACTGGAAGTGGGGCTAATGCTACTTAGCAACTTCCTTAACTTCACGCAGATGCATAAAAGTATCCATGGGTTCATCGGACAGAATCTGACACTCGCTTTAATTTTACGGCTGGGCCTCGAAGGACTGCCCCTTTTAAGTAATGAGCAAAATACTAACTAATTGTTTGTTGTCTAAAAATAATCTGGTTGTTTTTTTTTTGTTTTTTTTGAGAAGTATTTAACTGACTTGTCTAGTTAAGTGTAAATAAGGTTGTTGCCATGCCGGCCTACCCCTGGGAAACCCTACCCCTGGGAAACCCTACCCCTGGGAAACCCTAGCCTGGACAACGCTGGTCCCATAATGCACTGCCCTATGGGACTCCCAACTATTCAAAATGACATGCCCCCATTAAAACTGGTTTTAACCTCCTGTTTGATATTAACTTCTGTGTTTATCGACTTATTTAGGAGGGCAGCGGGGCCTGACTGGTTCAGTGGCAGAGTAATAAGGTTTATTTCATGAGCAGTCCCAATGACCCCCCCCCCCCCTAGCAGCTCAAATGTCTAGAGACATGGTCTTTAGCGTTGCTAAATGTACTAATATAAAGGATGAAATATCTTCTATTGTCCCCTCGGTTGGTGTATGTAGATGTGGTGCTTTTCAGTTACACCAAACGGAGCTGGCAAGGGGTGTGACGTGCCCTAACCCTCTCTGGGCTGGCTGGGGACCAGGCCCCTAACCCTCTGGTCCCCCTACATCCTCTGGGGAAGCCATTTCTACCGGGCCCCTAACCCTCTGGTCCCCCTACATCCCCTGGGGAAGCCATGTCTACCAGGCCCCTAACCCTCTGGTCCCCCTACATCCTCTGGGGAAGCCATGTCTACCAGGCCCCTAACCCTCTGGTCCCCCTACATCCTCTGGGGAAGCCATGTCTACCAGGCCCCTAACCCTCTCTGGGCTGGCTGGGGACCAGGCCCCTAACCCTCTGGTCCCCCTATATCCTCTGGGGAAGCCATGTCTACCAGGCCCCTAACCCTCTGGTCCCCCTACATCCTCTGGGGAAGCCATGTCTACCGGGCCCCTAACCCTCTGGTCCCCCTACATCCTCTGGGGAAGCCATGTCTACCGGGCCCTTACCCTCTGGTCCCCCTACATCCTCTGGGGAAGCCATGTCTACCAGGCCCCTAACCCTCTCTGGGCTGGCTGGGGACCAGGCCCCTAACCCTCTGGTTCCCCTACATCCTCTGGGGAAGCCATGTCTACCAGGCCCCTAACCCTCTGGTCCCCCTACATCCTCTGGGGAAGCCATGTCTACCAGGCCCCTAACCCTCTGGTCCCCCTACATCCTCTGGGGAAGCCATGTCTACCGGGCCCCTAACCCTCTGGTCCCCCTACATCCTCTGGGGAAGCCATGTCTACCGGGCCCCTAACCCTCTGGTCCCCCTACATCCTCTGGGGAAGCCATGTCTACCACCTCTTCCCTTCCCCCTCTCTGGGCTGGCTGGGGTGTGACGTGCTCATACCCTCTGGTCCCCCTACATCCTCTGGGGAAGCCGTGTACCACCTCTTCCCTTCCCCCCCTCTCTGGGCTGGCTGGGGACCAGGAACTGGCGGTTGGTGTTAATGGTTTAATGTGATTCTAGGACTCATACACAGCATTTCAGAGGGTCTTGGCTATTAGCAGGAGAATTTCTCCCTTCTGCCTGTCATGTCAGCTCCCTTATCCTCTCTGGCATGCTCTGTCTGTCGTGCTCTACTCTCCTCTAACAGTGCCTCAGACAGTGAGGCTCTGACTTAGTCCTGCCCTCTCTAAAGAGATGTTTGGCCTGCAGGGTCTTTCCAGTGAAGTAAGGTTAAATGAGTCATTCCCTCTGTGATGGACCATGCACAGCTGGGAACCTTCCCAGCCTCAGAGCTGCTAGGTTAGGGCTGTGAAACTCAATTACTGGGGGGGGGGCTGATTTAATCAAATTAATGTTACTGATTCGTTAGGTACTCGGTGCTCACACCCCTCCAGGAATTGAGTTTGACGTCCTTGTTTTAGGTGGACAGTTAAGGCTGCAGCTGGAGACGGTCCAACTTCAGCAGGCCTCTGGTAGTAACATACTGTAGTTGTTAGGAACAGCCGAGGATTCCCAAGGCGTAGTGACAACCGCACCAAGACATTTCCCATTAGAGGTACCGTAGTGTCAACTCTTTATTTTAGCTAACACCACTGATTTTGTCTATAGATTGACGAACCGTAACCTCGGCAAAGCAGTTGCTTATCAACAAATAGTCATTACTATCTGGACTATCCAGGGTTTTGTCCTCGTTTACTCACCCAGGAGTGGCAGGTCGCCAGGTGGTTAGAGCGTTGGACTAGTTAACCGAAAGGTTGCAAGATTGAACCCCCCCCTGAGCTGACCAGGTAAAACTCTGTTGTTCTGTCCCTGAACAAGGCAGTTAACTCACTGTTCCCCTGTAGGCCATTGTACATAAGTATTTGTTCTTAACTGACTTGCCTAGTTATAACTAGCATTTGTCCTGTGGAACGTTGGAAGAGTGGTAGTCTGGTCACTATGCACCACACGCAGTATATAGACTCTTTGGGAGGAATGATGGTTGTTAGTTTCTGAAGAATAGACTCAACCCCAATTTCATTACAAATGGGCTGTATTGCCAAAGCTGGTGAAGTAGATAAACAAAAGTGAAAAACAGTAAACGTTACTGAAGTTCTGAAATGTCGGATGTCTATACATACCTCTCTCTGTCACCATGGTGATGGCCACTTTCCACCCACCAATGTCTTTGACAGGGTAACTCTACACAGACCCACACAATAACATGGCTCTGGGGCAGACATGTTTGTTTCTCCTCGGGAAGTGTTCAAGGCCTTATTGACTTCAATTATAAGACGGGGAATCTGCGAAATTTAAAGTTTAGCTCGTACTCGCTGAGTTTTACTTTACTATTTTTAAAACAGAATTGTTTCAGGAAGGGCCAGTGGAGTTAAATGACTATATTCCACAGGTATTTTATAGAGAACAAATGCTTTTCCTAAACTACACACACGGTGATCCTGCAGAATAAACTGCTTTCCTCAGTCTGCTGCTGTCCGTCTGACACAATGACTGTCTGGTAAACTACTTTTCATTTGAGCGTGTCAAATGTTTTATTGGCATGTATGATAAGTGTAGTATCTTATCTGTTGCTGTTTTTTAAAAGCCAATCGGTTTAGTGTTTATGCTGACACATGGTTGTGAAGGTGGGATTCTGCCTCTGTTGCCCCCCCCCCCCGAGCCATTCTACAACTTCATATTGTCGTGAGCTCTTAGCCACAGCGTGGTCCATGGCTGGTCATGGATGATTCGTTGGTATGCATTACAATACAAACTTGAGTGTAGGCTGAACTCCTCGCCATGCAGTGTATTGGGTCATCTGTCTCTGTGCTGTCTAAATCAGTACCAGACTATGGGGGGGGGTGTCAAACTGAGTCTATGGGGGGGGGGGGGGAGTCGTCAAACTGTCTCTGGGTTGTGTTAGGTACTCTACTTTAGCAGGTTGTCTTGGTCTTAATTTAACACATTGAAGCTGGTTTTTCATTTCCTTTCAGAGCCAGGCCAGCTACTATGGGCCCCTGGTCTAAAGTAGTGCTCTATATAGGACCCTGGTCTAAAGTAGTGCTCTATATAGGGTGCCATTTCAGATGCAACCCGGTACAGCCCCTGCTATCAAACTGCCAGGGAATTTCTGTCCAAATTTCAGAAAGTTCCTGGTCTCTCACCCTGCCATATGCTCTCAAAGCGGTCTGCCTGTTTGGTACACATCTAGGGGCTCTGGTCTGAAGCCATAGGGTTCAAGCCAGTACTGTTTCTTTATTAGCAGAGTGAGAATAGCAATGGCCCCAGGACTGGACTCTGTGGAACTCCCCATATTTTATTTATTTTTGTTAAGTAATCTTTTGTTCATGACGCTCCACACAACTCTTACAGCCAAGAAGCTCGAGAACTAAAACAGAACCACAATGTGAAAATATAGTTTAAATAGAAAATGTACATTTGGTACAAATGTATTTTATTTTACACACAGTAAACACACACTGGGCTGTGTTAGGTAGGGTGTGTCATCAGCTGTGGGTTAGAGTTCAACTCCTGCTCTGCTCACACCATTGTTATGTGCTCGCTGACAGGATGTTTGGCAGAGATGGCTGATACTGTGTACACACACACACCCACACACACACCTTGAAGCGGTGTGAGTGGTGCAGTTGTGGACAGGGCACAGCCCTTCCAGGTTGGGCAACGTTCTGCTCTGACCGAAAGATTGACTAACTGCCCCATCCCATCCCGTCTCTATAGCAAGTCTCTTGTTGTGGTAATGTGTATAATGAATTACACACCACTTGAGGATAACACCTATTGAATGTTTCTGTACTAAATGGCTCCCTGTTCCCATAGGGCTCCAGTCAAAAGTAGTGCACTATATAGGATACATGGTGCTATATAGGACGCATCCACTGTTTGAACGATAAATCACTTCTGTAAACTGTTGTGACATAGCTGTTGAGCAATATTTTTCAACAGCTATCTGATTTCTCAACTGTTTTAGAGGACACGATCTCTTCTCTAAACTTCAAGGTTTAATTTTGTTCAATTGTTTTTTTTGAACAACTGTCTACTTGTGGACCATGCCCCGAGCAATGGTTTTGTACCTGATGCTGTACAGCTACATGTGTCTTACTCTGGCTAAAGTCAACTTTTCCTCAGCTGCAGTCTTCAGAGATGAGCTAATGGAGGTCCTCCCCCCCCCCTATTGAAATCAGTGGAGGTCCTCCCCCCTATTGAAATCAGTGGAGGTCCTCCCCCTATTGAAATCAGTGGAGGTCCTCCCCCTATTGAGATCAGTGAATGGGTGTCCCCCCTATTGAGATCAGTGAATGGGTGTCCCCCCCCTATTGAGATCAGTGAATGGGGGTCCCCCCCTATTGAGATCAGTGAATGGGGTCCTTCCCCCCCTATTGAGATCAGTGAATGGGGGTCCTTCCCCCTAGATCAGTGAGATCAGTGAATGGGGTCCTTCCCCCCCCTATTGAGATCAGTGAATGGGGTCCTTCCCCCTATTGAGATCAGTGAATGGGGTCCTTCCCCCTATTGAGATCAGTGAATGGGGTCCCCCCTATTGAGATCAGTGAATGGGGGATCCTTCCCCCTATTGAGATCAGTGAATGGGGTCCCCCCTATTGAGATCAGTGAATGGGGTCCTTCCCCCCTATTGAGATCAGTGAATGGGGGTCCTTCCCCCTATTGAGATCAGTGAATGGGGTCCTTCCCCCTATTGAGATCAGTGAATGGGGTCCTTCCCCCTATTGAGATCAGTGAATGGGGTCCTTCCCCCTATTGAGATCAGTGAATGGGGGTCCTTCCCCCTATTGAGATCAGTGAATGGGGGTCCTTCCCCCTATTGAGATCAGTGAATGGGGGTCCTTCCCCCTATTGAGATCAGTGAATGGGGTCCTTCCCCCTATTGAGATCAGTGAATGGGGGTCCTTCCCCCTATTGAGATCAGTGAATGGGGGTCCTTCCCCCTATTGAGATTGAGATCAGTGAATGGGGGTCCTTCCCCCTATTGAGATCAGTGAATGGGGGTCCTTCCCCCTATTGAGATCAGTGAATGGGGGTCCCCCCCTATTGAGATCAGTGAATGGGGGTCCTTCCCCCTATTGAGATCAGTGAATGGGGGTCCTTCCCCCCCCTATTGAGATCAGTGAATGGGGGTCCTTCCCCCTATTGAGATCAGTGAATGGGGTCCTTCCCCCTATTGAGATCAGTGAATGGGGGTCCTTCCCCCCTATTGAGATCAGTGAATGGGGTCCCCCTATTGAGATCAGTGAATGGGGGTCCTTCCCCCTATTGAGATCAGTGAATGGGGGTCCTTCCCCCTATTGAGATCCCTTCCCCCTATTGAGATCAGTGAATGGGGGTCCTTCCCCCTATTGAGATCAGTGAATGGGGGTCCTTCCCCCTATTGAGATCAGTGAATGGGGGTCCTTCCCCCTATTGAGATCAGTGAATGGGGGTCCTTCCCCCTATTGAGATCAGTGAATGGGGGTCCTTCCCCCTATTGAGATCAGTGAATGGGGGTCCTTCCCCCTATTGAGATCAGTGAATGATCAGTGAATGGGGGTCCTTCCCCCTATTGAGATCAGTGAATGGGGGTCCTTCCCCCTATTGAGATCAGTGAATGGGGTCCTTCCCCCTATTGAGATCAGTGAATGGGGTCCTTCCCCCTATTGAGATCAGTGAATGGGGTCCTTCCCCCTATTGAGATCAGTGAATGGGGGTCCTTCCCCCTATTGAGATCAGTGAATGGGGGTCCTTCCCCCTATTGAGATCAGTGAATGGGGGTCCTTCCCCCCCCTATTGAGATCAGTGAATGGGGTCCTTCCCCCTATTGAGATCAGTGAATGGGGGAGATCAGTGAATGGGGTCCTTCCCCCTATTGAGATTCCCCCCCCTATTGAGATCAGTGAATGGGGGTCCTTCCCCCCCTATTGAGATCAGTGAATGGGGGTCCTTCCCCCCCTATTGAGATCAGTGAATGGGGGTCCTTCCCCCCTATTGAGATCAGTGAATGGGGGTCCTTCCCCCTATTGAGATCAGTGAATGGGGTCCTTCCCCCTATTGAGATCAGTGAATGGGGTCCTTCCCCCTATTGAGATCAGTGAATGGGGGTCCTTCCCCCCAGTGAATGGGGTCCCCCCCTATTGAGATCAGTGAATGGGGTCCTTCCCCCTATTGAGATCAGTGAATGGGGGTCCTTCCCCCTATTGAGATCAGTGAATGGGGTCCTTCCCCCTATTGAGATCAGTGAATGGGGTCCTTCCCCCTATTGAGATCAGTGAATGGGGGTCCTTCCCCCCTATTGAGATCAGTGAATGGGGGTCCTTCCCCCTATTGAGATCAGTGAATGGGGTCCCCCCCTATTGAGATCAGTGAATGGGGGTCCTTCCCCCCTATTGAGATCAGTGAATGGGGTCCCCCTATTGAGATCAGTGAATGGGGTCCTTCCCCCTATTGAGATCAGTGAATGGGGTCCCCCCTATTGAGATCAGTGAATGGGGTCCCTTCCCCCTATTGAGATCAGTGAATGGGGTCCTTCCCCCCTATTGAGATCAGTGAATGGGGGTCCTTCCCCCTATTGAGATCAGTGAATGGGGGTCCTTCCCCCTATTGAGATCAGTGAATGGGGTCCTTCCCCCTATTGAGATCAGTGAATGGGGTCCTTCCCCCTATTGAGATCAGTGAATGGGGGTCCTTCCCCCTATTGAGATCAGTGAATGGGGTCCTTCCCCCTATTGAGATCAGTGAATGGGGTCCTTCCCCCCCTATTGAGATCCTGAATGGGGTCCCCCCCTATTGAGATCAGTGAATGGGGGTCCTTCCCCCTATTGAGATCAGTGAATGGGGGTCCTTCCCCCTATTGAGATCAGTGAATGGGGTCCTTCCCCCCTATTGAGATCAGTGAATGGGGGTCCTTCCCCCTATTGAGATCAGTGAATGGGGGTCCTTCCCCCTATTGAGATCAGTGAATGGGGTCCTTCCCCCTATTGAGATCAGTGAATGGGGTCCTTCCCCCTATTGAGATCAGTGAATGGGGGTCCTTCCCCCTATTGAGATCAGTGAATGGGGGTCCTTCCCCCTATTGAGATCAGTGAATGGGGTCCTTCCCCCTATTGAGATCAGTGAATGGGGTCCTTCCCCCTATTGAGATCAGTGAATGGGGGTCCTTCCCCCAGTGAATGGGGTCCTTCCCCCCTATTGAGATCAGTGAATGGGGGGGTCCTTCCCCCTATTGAGATCGGGGGTCCTTCCCCTATTGAGATCAGTGAATGGGGGTCCTTCCCCCTATTGAGATCAGTGAATGGGGGTCCTTCCCCCTATTGAGATCAGTGAATGGGGGTCCTTCCCCCTATTGAGATCAGTGAATGGGGGTCCTTCCCCCTATTGAGATCAGTGAATGGGGGTCCTTCCCCCTATTGAGATCAGTGAATGGGGTCCTTCCCCCTATTGAGATCAGTGAATGGGGGTCCTTCCCCCAGTAATTGAGATCAGTGAATGGGGGTCCTTCCCCCTATTGAGATCAGTGAATGGGGTCCTTCCCCCTATTGAGATCAGTGAATGGGGGTCCTTCAGTGAATGGGGGTCCTTCCCCCTATTGAGATCAGTGAATGGGGTCCTTCCCCCTATTGAGATCAGTGAATGGGGGTCCTTCCCCCTATTGAGATCAGTGAATGGGGTCCTTCCCCCTATTGAGATCAGTGAATGGGGTCCTTCCCCCTATTGAGATCAGTGAATGGGGGAGATCAGTGAATTCCCCCCCTATTGAGATCAGTGAATGGGGTCCTTCCCCCTATTGAGATCAGTGAATGGGGGTCCTTCCCCCTATTGAGATCAGTGAATGGGGGTCCTTCCCCCTATTGAGATCAGTGAATGGGGTCCTTCCCCCTATTGAGATCAGTGAATGGGGTCCTTCCCCCTATTGAGATCAGTGAATGGGGTCCTTCCCCCTATTGAGATCAGTGAATGGGGGTCCTTCCCCCTAGTGAATGGGGGTCCTTCCCCCTATTGAGATCAGTGAATGGGGGTCCTTCCCCCTATTGAGATCAGTGAATGGGGGTCCTTCCCCCTATTGAGATCAGTGAATGGGGGTCCTTCCCCCTATTGAGATCAGTGAATGGGGGTCCTTCCCCCTATTGAGATCAGTGAATGGGGGTCCTTCCCCCTATTGAGATCAGTGAATGGGGGTCCTTCCCCCTATTGAGATCAGTGAATGGGGTCCTTCCCCCTATTGAGATCAGTGAATGGGGTCCTTCCCCCTATTGAGATCAGTGAATGGGGGTCCTTCCCCCTATTGAGATCAGTGAATGGGGTCCTTCCCCCTATTGAGATCAGTGAATGGGGGTCCTTCCCCCTATTGAGATCAGTGAATGGGGTCCTTCCCCCTATTGAGATCAGTGAATGGGGGTCCTTCCCCCTATTGAGATCAGTGAATGGGGGGTCCTTCCCCCTATTGAGATCAGTGAATGGGGGTCCTTCCCCCTATTGAGATCAGTGAATGGGGGTCCTTCCCCCTATTGAGATCAGTGAATGGGGTCCTTCCCCCTATTGAGATCAGTGAATGGGGGTCCTTCCCCCTATTGAGATCAGTGAATGGGGTCCTTCCCCCTATTGAGATCAGTGAATGGGGTCCTTCCCCCTATTGAGATCAGTGAATGGGGTCCTTCCCCCTATTGAGATCAGTGAATGGGGTCCTTCCCCCTATTGAGATCAGTGAATGGGGTCCTTCCCCCTATTGAGATCAGTGAATGGGGGTCCTTCCCCCCCCCCTATTGAATGATTGAGATCAGAATGGGGGTGAATGGGGGTCCTTCCCCCTATTGAGATCAGTGAATGGGGGTCCTTCCCCCCTATTGAGATCAGTGAATGGGGTCCTTCCCCCTATTGAGATCAGTGAATGGGGTCCTTCCCCCTATTGAGATCAGTGAATGGGGGTCCTTCCCCCCTATTGAGATCAGTGAATGGGGGTCCTTCCCCCCTATTGAGATCAGTGAATGGGGGTCCTTCCCCCCTATTGAGATCAGTGAATGGGGGTCCTTCCCCCCCTATTGAGATCAGTGAATGGGGTCCTTCCCCCTATTGAGATCAGTGAATGGGGGTCCTTCCCCCTTTGAGATCCCCCCCTATTGAGATCAGTGAATGGGGGTCCTTCCCCCTATTGAGATCAGTGAATGGGGTCCTTCCCCCTATTGAGATCAGTGAATGGGGGTCCTTCCCCCTATTGAGATCAGTGAATGGGGGTCCTTCCCCCTATTGAGATCAGTGAATGGGGGTCCTTCCCCCTATTGAGATCAGTGAATGGGGGTCCTTCCCCCTATTGAGATCAGTGAATGGGGGTCCTTCCCCCTATTGAGATCAGTGAATGGGGTCCCCCCCTATTGAGATCAGTGAATGGGGTCCTTCCCCCTATTGAGATCAGTGAATGGGGTCCTTCCCCCTATTGAGATCAGTGAATGGGGTCCTTCCCCCTATTGAGATCAGTGAATGGGGTCCTTCCCCCTATTGAGATCAGTGAATGGGGTCCTTCCCCCTATTGAGATCAGTGAATGGGGGTCCTTCCCCCTATTGAGATCAGTGAATGGGGTCCTTCCCCCTATTGAGATCAGTGAATGGGGTCCTTCCCTATTGAGATCAGTGAATGGGGTCCTTCCCCCTATTGAGATCAGTGAATGGGGTCCTTCCCCCTATTGAGATCAGTGAATGGGGTCCCCCCCTATTGAGATCAGTGAATGGGGTCCTTCCCCCTATTGAGATCCCCCCTAGTGAATGGGGGTCCCCCCCCCAGTATTGAGATCAGTGAATGGGGGTCCTTCCCCCTATTGAGATCAGTGAATGGGGGTCCTTCCCCCTATTGAGATCAGTGAATGGGGGTCCTTCCCCCTATTGAGATCAGTGAATGGGGTCCTTCCCCCTATTGAGATCAGTGAATGGGGGTCCTTCCCCCCCCTATTGAGATCAGTGAATGGGGGTCCTTCCCCCTATTGAGATCAGTGAATGGGGTCCTTCCCCTATTGAGATCAGTGAATGGGGTCCTTCCCCCTATTGAGATCAGTGAATGGGGGTCCTTCCCCCTATTGAGATCAGTGAATGAGATCAGTGAATGGGGTCCTTCCCCCCTATTGAGATCCCTTCCCCCTATTGAGATCAGTGAATGGGGGTCCTTCCCCCCTATTGAGATCAGTGAATGGGGGTCCTTCCCCCCCTATTGAGATCAGTGAATGGGGGTCCTTCCCCCCCTATTGAGATCAGTGAATGGGGGTCCTTCCCCCTATTGAGATCAGTGAATGGGGGTCCCCCCCTATTGAGATCAGTGAATGGGGTCCCCCCCCCCTATTGAGATCAGTGAATGGGGTCCCCCCCCCTATTGAGATCAGTGAATGGGGTCCTTCCCCCTATTGAGATCAGTGAATGGGGTCCCCCTATTGAGATCAGTGAATGGGGTCCCCCCCTATTGAGATCAGTGAATGGGGTCCCCCCCCTATTGAGATCAGTGAATGGGGTCCCCCCTATTGAATCAGTGAATGGGGTCCCCCCCCTATTGAGATCAGTGAATGGGGTCCTTCCCCCTATTGAGATCAGTGAATGGGGTCCTTCCCCCTATTGAGATCAGTGAATGGGGTCCCCCTATTGAGATCAGTGAATGGGGGTCCCCCCCTATTGAGATCAGTGAATGGGGGTCCTTCCCCCTATTGAGATCAGTGAATGGGGTCCTTCCCCCCCTATTGAGATCAGTGAATGGGGGTCCTTCCCCCCCCTATTGAGATCAGTGAATGGGGTCCTTCCCCCTATTGAGATCAGTGAATGGGGGTCCTTCCCCCCTATTGAGATCAGTGAATGGGGGTCCTTCCCCCCTATTGAGATCAGTGAATGGGGGTCCTTCCCCCCCTATTGAGATCAGTGAATGGGGGTCCTTCCCCCCCTATTGAGATCAGTGAATAGGGTCCCCCCCTATTGAGATCAGTGAATGGGGGTCCTTCCCCCCTATTGAGATCAGTGAATGAAGGTGTTTTGGTGTTGATCAGGATTGCCTCACCAGTACTCTCCTGAGGGAGAGCTGTGATACTGTATGGGTTGAAGGTCATCTTATCCAGGGAATTTTAAACATGAAGACAGTACAGTGCCTTCAGAAAGTGTTCATACCTCATGGCTTAATCTACATTTTGTAACACTTTTGGTATTCAGGCGGTATATGTAACTACCCTTCTCCTTTATCTACACACACACACTTACATTTACATTTAAGTCATTTAGCAGACGCTCTTATCCAGAGCGACTTACAAATTGGTGCATTCACCTTATGACACACACACACACACACACACACACACACACACACACACACACACACACACACACACACACACACACACACACACACACACACACACTAGCCTGTAATGACAACGTGAACTTCGTTTTTAGAAATGATTTGTTAATTTATTGTAAATCTAAATATTGCATTTACGTTAAGCATTCACACCCCTGAGTCAATACTTTGTAGAAACAATTTTCTAGGTAAGTCTCTCTAAGAGCTTTCCACACCTGGATTGTGCAACATTGTGTTTTATTCTTTTCAATTCTTTACGCTCTGTCAAATTGGTTGTTGAACATTGCTTAATAACCATTTTCAGGTCTTGCCATATATTTTCAGTAGATTTAAGTCAAATCTGTAACTCTGCCTCTCAGGGATATTCACTGTCTTAGTAAGCAACTCCAGTGTAGATTTTTGCATTGTGTTTTAGGTTATTGTCCTGCTGGAAGGTGAATTCATCTCCCAGTGTCTGATGGAAAGCAGACTGAACCAGCTTGTCCTCTAGGATTTTGCCTGTCCTTAGCTTCACTGTTTTATTTTTAATCCTGGATAAACTCCCAAGTCCTTAAGTACAAGCAGACTCCTAACATGATGCAGCCACCACTGTTTGAAAATATGGAGAGTGGTACTCAGTGCTGTGTTGGATTTGCCCCAAACAACTTTTTGTCCTGAATACAAAGTGTTAATTGCTTTGCCACCTTTTTTTTTTGCACTATTATTTTAGTGATTTGTTTAATGTTTTGGAATATTTTTATACTGTACAGGCTTCCTCTTCACTCTGTAGTTACTCCACAATACTAAACAATGTTGATCCATCCTCAGTTTTCTTATTACAGCCATGTTTTAAAGTCCCTATTGGCCTCATGGTGAAATCCCTGAGTGGTTTCCTTCCTCTCTGGCAACTGAGTTAGGAAGGAGGCCTGTGCCTTTGTGTACTGATACACCATGCTCAAAGGGATATTCAATGTCTGATCCCCCCCCCCAATGGGTGCCCTTTGTGAGGCATTGGATCTCTCTTTGAAATGTACTGCTTGATTAATGGACCTTACAATTATCTGTATGTGTGGGGTACAGAGATGAGGTAGTCATAAAAATCATGTTAAACACTATTACACGCAGTGAGTTGTTACTTGTTAAGCACATTTTTACTCCTGAATGAATTTAGGCCATAAAGGTGTTGAATACTTACTTACTCGAGACATTCCAGCTTTGAAATGTTGTATAAATTATGTTTTTTAAATTAATACAACTGACATTATGGGGTTTGTTTAGACCAGTAACAAAGCTGAAAAATATTTTAATATTTTTTCCTTCTCTGTCCTTTGTCTTCCTCCTTATTGCTTTCAACCCCTCTACCTCCCTTGTCCATCCTTCGTCTTCCTCCTCCCTTCATCCAGACAGTAAATGGTGTTTGTGGATGTGAACCTAAAATCTGATCCTAGATCTGTCTTGCCCCTCCAGACTCGAAGGCCATAGTGGATGGTAACATGAAACTGATCCTGGGCATGGTGTGGACCCTGATCCTCCACTACTCCATCTCCATGCCGGTGTGGGAAGACGAGGTGGATGACGAGGCGGAGAAAAAGACTCCAAAGCAGAGGCTTCTGGGATGGATCCAGAATAAAGTGCCGGACTTGCCCATCAACAACTTCAGCAGAGACTGGCAGAGTGGCAAGGCCCTGGGAGCCCTGGTCGACAGCTGTGCTCCAGGTAGGTTCTGGAGGTCAGGGTGTGTAAAACAGTGTCTACCTCTGGACATCAGAATGAACTGGTGGTGAGCGTGTGCTTTTTGTTATTGGGTGGGTGTTTAGGATAAGGTATTGATAATGTGAGTGGTTTTTATTGACATTATTGTTTGTGCAGGTCTGTGTCCTGACTGGGAGACGTGGGACAACAAGCCCTCGGATAACGCCCAAGAGGCCATGCAGCTAGCTGACGACTGGCTGGGCATCCCTCAGGTGAGAATAACACTGTTTTGTCAGGGAGCCCTCTGGTCCCTGTGAGGCTGGACCAGGGAGCCCTCTGGTCCCTGTAATTTGTTTCTGATGGTAAACTCCTGACAACATTTCTCCCAAATTAAAATTTAATTTAGAGCATTTATTTACAGAAAGTGGTCAATATAACAAAGCTGCAGTGTTGTCAGACCTCGAATAATGCACAGAAAATAAGTTCATATTTTTAAACAGTACTAATGTGTTAACTTAGGAAGCTGACCGTAGTTTATCAAATCAATCAATAAAAAAAAACACCATGCTTCACTATAAATTGTAAAGACAGATTCATAATTTTAGTGGTTAATTTTTTGAGTTGTATTTACCTACCAGGTGGGTGCAGCGTTCAAACAATCAAAAGCGTTATTGAAATCAATCATACAACACGCCCAAGTTAAACGTCTGCAAACAGTCTCGCTGTTCCAAGAGTTATTGACATTATTTATTCAACGGGTGGGTCTAGTTCTGAACGCTGATTTGGTTTAAACCACATTCTAGCCGGTGTCTAGTCCACAAGTTACCACTGGCTAAATCTATGATGTTAAAATGCCTATTTACTCTGTTCCATCTCACTGCGCAATTCCACCGTCTCATCAGCCCAGCCAGGCAATTTATAAACTTGATGGCCACTTTAAAAAGCATGTAGACATGATCTCCAATTTCTTTTAGACTAACATTTGGTTTTCAACAGCAGAGATTTATATAAACCTGTGTCTCTATTGGCTACGTTGTAGTAACACTCCAGACTGACTCTGTGGTGTTAACCCTGACTCTTTTACCCACAGGCTCAACACCAGCAAACTTTTGTTTGAATACTGAAATCTGTAGATTAGATCATTTGACGCTGACCACCCATGTGACGCGAACAGCAATAATTATAGGTTGTCAGCAGAACTCGGGGCCTCTGTGTTGTCTGGAGAGGCTATCTGATATTGTCTGTCTTCTGTCTTAGGTGATTGCACCAGAGGAGATCATTGACCCCAGTGTGGATGAACAGTCCGTGATGACCTACCTGTCCCAATTCCCAAAAGCTAAACTGAAGCCTGGTGCTCCCCTCAAACCCAAACTCAACCCCAAGAAGGCCCGTGCATATGGACCAGGTAATATATAGATATCTTTTATCCAAAGTGACTTTCAGTGTAGTGAGTGCGTTCATTTTTAGTATTTCTGATACCTGAGGAAATGTTACCCACAACCCCAGCATTGCGAGGAATAACTTGTCCAAAACTGCACAACATTACTAGGCCCAAGCTTATTAATAATGACACCTTTTCTAAGTCCTACTGTGTGCCTGCCAAACACGTATCATGTAGCGGTCTACAGAGTCGACAAAACATTAAGAACACCTCCCTAGTATTGATTTGCACCCCCCCCTTTGGCCTTAACAGCCTCATTCATCATTTAGCCATCTTATTGCTTATGGGTAGAAGTTGTTCAGGGTTCTGTTGGTTCCAGATTTGGCGCACTGGTACGGCTTGCCACGCTGTAGCAGAAACTGTCTATGGCTCGGGACTGGAGACATTTTTTGTTTTTTTTAACACCGCCTGGTATAGAAGTCCTGGATGGCAGGAAGCTTGGCAGGAAGCTTGGCCCCAGGGATGTACTGGTGCCCTACTCATCACTCTTTAGAACCTTACGGTCAAGGGCAGTGCAATTGCCATACCAAGGGGCGACGCAGCCAGTCAAGATGCTCTCGATGGTGCAGCTCTAGAACTTTCTAAATCTTTTCAGCCTCCTGAAGGGGAAGAGGCGTTGTAGTGACATCTTCACAACTGTTTGGGTGTGTGGACCATGTTAATTCCTTACCGATATGGACACCAGAACTTGAAGCTCTTTACCCACTCCACTGTAGCCCCATTGATGGGGGTGTGCTATGCCCTCTGTTTCCTTGTAGTCCACGATCAGCTGTTGGCATGACATTGAGGGAGAGGTTGTTGGCCTGGCACCACAATGCCAGGCCTCTGACCTCGCCCCCTATAGGCTGCTCATTGTCGTCGGTGACCAGTCCTACCCGTCAGCACACGTGATGGTGTACGAGTCAGCGTGGCAGATGTGGTGTTGCCTACCCTCACCACCTGGGGGGCGGTCCACCCTGGAAGTCCAGGATAGAATTTGTTAGGAGGGTCGAGTGAGGGAGAGGATTGTATAGCCGTGTATGTGTTAAGATCTAGATGTACTTATTTTTCTCCTCGTTGCTGGTAAATGAGGAATAATCATCGGCCACAAGAGACTCACGCTGACTGTGCAATTTCATGTTTGCTTATGGGTCTATACAGCTCATTGTGTGTGTGTGTTCTTAGTGCAAGCTAATCATGAGGTATTCTAACTCGGGCAAGCATAAACTTGAGACTTCCTTAACATGAGATCACCAGCTGTTGAGACACACCCCTCTTCCCTTCGTCTTACCCTGGTCTTCTGTCCGGTTTCGACGATGCGAAACGAAAAATAACAGCGAGCTGTATTAACATGTTTCAGCAACGACTGACAAACGGGACGGGAGTTCTTCAGGACCCAGGATGGTCTCGGACAGAGTTCGCCCAGTCTGTTCTGATTGCACTTTCACCAGTAGAACAGAGGGCGATGGTGATCTATTTGTTGGCCAACATCGTCAGGATGCCGGCTCGCTCGTTTTGTGTTTTTTTCACTGCCATTACCTTGAGTCCCGGGGATTATGGCCTGGTCCGACTTGTTGAAGTAGAAGCTGTGTTCTGTCTAAGAAAATTATGGCGGAGACAGGGGTGGCAGGGTAGCCTAGTGGTTAGAGTGTAGAGGTGGCAGGGTAGCCTAGTGGTTAGAGTGTAGAGGTGGCAGGGTAGCCTAGTGGTTAGAGTGTAGAGGTGGCAGGGTAGCCTAGTGGTTAGTTGAGGTGGCAGGGTAGCCTAGTGGTTAGAGTGTAGAGGTGGCAGGGTGCCTGTGGTCTGCCTAGTGGTTAGAGTGTAGAGGTGGCAGGGTAGCCTAGTGGTTAGAAGAGGTGGCAGGGTAGCCTAGTGGTTAGAGTGTAGAGGTGGCAGGGCCTAGTGGTTAGAGTGTAGAGGTGGCAGGGTAGCCTAGTGGTTAGAGTGTTGGAGGGTAGCTAGTGGTTAGAGTGTAGAGGTGGCAGGGTAGCCTAGTGGTTAGAGTGTAGAGGTGGCAGGGTAGCCTAGTGGTTAGAGGTTGGGTAGCCTAGTGGTTAGAGTGTTGGACTAGTAACCAAGTTCAAACCCCCGAGCTGACCGATCTATCGTTCTGCCCCTGAACAGGCAGTTAACCCACTGTTCCTAGGCAGTCATTGAAAATAAGATTTTGTTCCTAACTGACTTGCCTAGTTAAATAAAGGTAAAATTAAAAAGATCAGTTTACAATCACTGAGACAGATTCCATAAGTTATTTCATAGTTTCAATGTAGTCACTATTCTACAATGTAGAAAATACTAAAAACAAAGGAAGAGGACAAATGCATCGACAATTTATCTGCTCTAGTAAAGCTGATCTCCCTCTTTAAGGAAACACAATGGAGAGGTCCACCTGTGAATTCTGTTGCTTTAATGCCTGGTTCATTCCATACTGGACAGGATGGCCTGGGTTCCCCGTCTGCTCAATAATGCACAGGCCGGCTATAGGTTCAGCAGCACTTTCCCTCCCGTCATCAGACAGGAGAATGAAAGCACCGTGATCTCTGTTCCATCATATGCTACAGTGTCAGACCCCCTGGTCTCTGTAATCCTTGGACCCTGAAGAGGACATGCTTTTCCTCCGTGTAACAAGTCCTGGATTTCACGTTGCTTTCTATAAAAGAGAACCCACTGCTTGGACACTTTATTTGCACTCCGTTCCAAATCAACCTCATTGAATCTCAGCTGATCTGATTCTGAATCCGTTACTGAAGGATGAAGACCTGCAGTACTACAGACCTCCGGAGACTGTTATTGAGTACAGTCTCCTGTATCTTCTACAGTAGAGTATCTGGTGTGTTAATCAGTCGGATCTCTCCCTCCCCAGGTCTGGAGCCAGTAGGTAACAGGGTGTTGCGTCCTGCTGTCTTCACGGTGGATGCGTTCAGTGCTGGTCAGGGACAGGTCACTGTTTACGTGGAGGATCCAGAAGGAACCAGAGAAGAGGTGAAGGCGGTTCCTAACGAAGGGAAGAAAACCTTCAGTGTCACCTACATACCCCAGGTTATGGGTCAGCACAAGGTACAGTACAGCCCAAGTCCCTTTGTAAAACATTCATGCAGCTAACCATTACTATGAACTGATCTTGTGCCATTCTCCAAACAACTCGGTCTGTTGCGGTGACCGTATTTCCGCCACACCAGTGGACATGAGTTATGAAGGCAGTCAAATTCCACATGACTATTTAGTCACGGTAACTAGTCTTCTCCAAGCTCTGATGCTGCTGATGGTCGTTAGTAGCCTACCAAACTTGTTAACTGCCTGGTACTCAGCACTCTATTGTCCCTCTAATCACTCTGACATCAATGCAAATGTAATGGACAATCTAATCAAACACTTCGTGAGAGCTCATGTTGCACATTTCTATAGGCTCTGCAATTGCGTGTGAAAACAGTGATGGCCTCTACTAAAAAGAGGAGGATTCCATCAACTTTCTATTAACTTGGCCTATTTATTTCTCAACTTTCCTAATATTAAACTTATTAGGCTCATCTTTACAACAGGCTACCTGAATGGCTTGAACATGAACTACGGGAAATATTGTCGTCCTGCTATTTAATAGATGACGTTTTTTTTTTTTTGCCACTTCCCCTTTTCAAAATGGCTGCATGATAATGATCCGTTCTAACTCGTGTTATTTAGTATATGTGAAGACCAGATGAAATCAAGAATAGTCTGATGGGTCCTATCCTGATGCTATCCCTTGTGCGTAGTCTACCCCATAGGCCTAAGTTATTTGGTCACTTTAGTTGTCCTTAATTTAAATGAAGTTCATCACATCAATCCATTTTACAAGGGGTGTAGAGCCTAACTGGGATACATAAGCAGAGTGAGAGTTTGGGGAAGATTATTTTCACCATAAATGTACCTTTTATAATAAAAGCATTACCTGCATAATCACATTTAAAGGTTTCTTTTGATAATGGTGTTTTCCCGCTCATAGCCTACTGAAATACATGGCAAGCTAAACTTTCTGATCTATTGTGTCAGCCACATTGCGTAAAAAATGTTTTTTTTGATGCTAGTATTAATTTGGGCACTATCGTTTCTCGCAACTGTTCCAGACTGTTTTAGAATATTTATTTCGCACAGAATAGTCTAGGTTGACCTATGTACTATGGGGGATATGAGATTGCCGTAGGCTAGTGCTTTTCCTGTTCGTTAGGCCTACTCTTGTTGGCTGACAAATTCAATGTGGACAGTTCTTCACCTTGGAATTGAAATAAGTCGCATGTGGTTGTCTTCACTTGTATCCTGTGAGAAAGCGCTGATCACATGAGGGTGATTCTGAGCATGCAGAATTATAAGTATTTAGCCCAAGGGCAAAAGGCATGGAATTAGTTTATTTTGCGTTCATTACGGCAACGGGATGCCGTCAAATTCCAGGCTTTATAAACCGCTTGTCAAACTGTGAAGGGGAGATTGAAGTGTGTACAGCCTGCACAAAAAAACAAAGCAGAGCTAGTGCCTTTTCCAAGCAACTTTTTTCAAATTATACATTGCATCATGCAACCTTACAATGTATTAAAAATCTGAACATGTAGCCTAACGTTTGTAGAATAAGTTACATTTAACTCTACGTTAAGCATTTAATAATACCTATTTCTTTCACTGCTCAACACAGAACGTGTGCACTTCCTCAAATTGTTTGGAGAAAATATTTCTATTTTATTCAGCTTTGTGCAGTTGTTTTCTTCATACTATAAAATGCCACTGAATTCTAAGCTAATCTAGTCTGCTAAATGATCTAGTGTAGCCCACAGCCATATGGAACAGCCAGATCAGGACCTAGCATAAGGACAACTAAATGAACTAGTGTAGCCCACAGCCAGATCAGGACCTAACATGAGGACAACGGAGTATGTTATTCTGTTCTACTGAAATGAACTACAATTTCTTCATATCATGTTTCTTTAGACCGGTCTAAAATAAATAATGGATTTATTGTGATGGTGTAGACTATTGCATGGATGTATTAGATTGTGGATGTTCCAGAGGTCTGAATCAGTGGCTTGTAGGCATGTGTGGAAACCTGAAGATTGCCATTTACCAGGTGACACAATTTGACTGCCCCAGTCAGTTCTATAGTCAAGTTCTTCACTTGACCGGGAGCTTGTCTGACAGTGTCTAAATTGTTTGGCGGCATGAGATACCACTTAATGTTGATTTTTCTGACACGGTTGTTGTCTTGTCTAGGTGACTGTGCTGTTTGCAGGCCAGCAGATCCCCAAGTCTCCGTTTGAGGTGAGCGTGGACAAGGCCCAGGGAGACCCCACCAAGGTTACAGCCAAAGGGCCTGGACTGGAAGCTATAGGAAACATAGCCAACAAACCTACGTACTTCGACATCTACACAGCAGGTTGGTTCTCCTCCCACAGCTCCTTCTGTTAGTAGGATAATAACTAACTAAATACACTGGGTGGTTGAAATGGTTTATTAGCAGTTTGAAGTTGTTACTTTGTGGACTGGTCCCAGATCTGTATATTTATGGCAGAAAAGTGAATCTTGCTGTGTTCCTCTCACAACTAGGGGCAGGAGTGGGAGAAGTGTCGGCTTTAATCAAGGATCCCCAGGGCAGACCGTTGGAGGCCATGGTGGAGGATAAGGGAGACAGTGTGTTCAGGTGTACCTACAAGCCCACCCAGCAAGGTCCTCACACAATCACCGTCACCTTCGGAGGCATCGCCATACCCAAGAGTCCTTCTACTGTCAACATTGGACCAGGTGAACACTAACCTAAGCCTCGTGAGGGGTGGGGTTAATCAATTATATGGATTGTAATTTTAACCTTCTGAAGACAATCCAGACATTTTACATTTGCAACCCCACTAAACCTGAATATTTTTTTTTTTTTAAATTGAAGAGCTTTATTTCGATTCTAGAACCCCTGTTCCCTAGTTCTAGCTTTTACCCAGAACTCTGGCTAGATTGTAGAACCCCCTGTTCCCTAGGTCTAGCCTATATACAGAACTGGCTAGGTTCTAGAACCCCCTGTTCCCCAGGTCTAGCCTATATACAGAACTCTGGCTAGGTTCTAGAACCCCCAGGTCTAGCCTATATACAGAACTCTGGCTAGGTTCTAGAACCCCCAGGTCTAGCCTATATACAGAACTCTGGCTAGGTTCTAGAACCCCCTATTCCCCAGGTCTA
Source organism: Oncorhynchus gorbuscha (assembly GCF_021184085.1). Classification (NCBI taxonomy): domain Eukaryota; kingdom Metazoa; phylum Chordata; class Actinopteri; order Salmoniformes; family Salmonidae; genus Oncorhynchus; species Oncorhynchus gorbuscha. The sequence continues at coordinate 3,917,851 of NC_060175.1, forward strand.
GCCTATATACAGAACTCTGGCTAGGTTCTAGAACCCCCAGGTCTAGCCTATATACAGAACTCTGGCTAGGTTCTAGAACCCCCTGTTCCCCAGGTCTAGCCTATATACAGAACTCTGGCTAGATTGTAGAACTCTGGGTCTGACACAATTGGGTGCACATAGTTTTGTCTTGTTAGTTTCCACTGAATGGTCAGCTGCCTCCCCCGGCTCAACTCATGTCTCACCACCTACAGTACTCACTCACCCTCTCAAGGGGGCGGTGACCTGGCTCGACTCTGGCTGTCAGGTAGCTGCTGGGTCAGGGCTGAGAGGGGATGGACAGGTGTGATTAGGAAAAGATGAAAGTGGACAGAAGGAGATCATTAGGACTAAAGGCGTCAGCATGGTTCGGCTGGCGCCTAGACAAACTTGGCTAGCTGAACAGAACCAGTGTGTTTTCATACGCTCTTAAGTCCTTCACTTAGAAAGTGGCAATAGTAGTGCTTGTCCATTAAGAACTCAAGACATGTCATTAATGTTGATGTTTTTGCGGCGGATGTCTAAGTGGTAAATATAATTAGGCTGTTTGCTGCAGTATTTCTCGACGGGGGGGACAAGTTGTCTCTCGTTGAATGACAATACTTTGTTGACGAATCCCTACTGTTGACTAATCACCGATGACGGGGTGTAGACTTTGGCTCTGAACTTCGGCTTGCCTCCAGAAAAAAATGTGCCCGAACAGCCAAACTCTCACAGAAGTCCAAAATGTTGTCAGAATATATGGCCAAACACTTTGGCCTGGGAAGCATGTGGAAGCCTTAAGCCAGGACATGGTGGACAGGGGAGCTGGCAGCCTTGTTCAGCCCTTCTCTTCCTCCTACAGCCTAGCTCATAAAACCCTAAATTCCATCTCCCTGATGCAGCTTTTCCACGCCACAACGACCTCACGGCACAGTACAACACGGTGCCATGACCCTAAACCCTCTGGCTTTACAGACTCACAAGTTGATTTTCCAAAACAAAGGATTTGTAGTCAATTTTATTCAAATGGATAACTGAAACCGAGGTGGTTGTTGAATTGGGAAGTGAGCATCTATTTACTGTTTGTCTACAAACCACCGACTTCAAGCCTTCTCAGTTTGGAAGCATAGTACAGGTTAGTCTTGGTGAGGTAGAGTTGTAGGCTTGTCCCAAATGGCACCCTGTTCTCTTCAGTACACTACTTTTTGTCCAGAAGTCTCCCAAATGGCAACCTATCTTCCATTTAGACAACTGTTTTATTTAGTCATGTTGATTGTCTGAAGCCCCCTCCATGTCAACTGCTTGCCGCCTACAGGTCAATCGTTCCACCCCCTGTTCTACTCCAATTGAGGCCTACAGGACAATCGTTCCCCCCCCTGTTCTACTCCAACTGCTTGCCGCCTACAGGACAACCGTCCCCCTGTTCTACTCCAACTGCTTGAGGCTATTCCAATGCAATGTGTTATTTCCTCATTAGTTTAATTTACAAGTAAGCAGACAAGGTCTAGAGTTGATTTCAAGTGTGTTATTTGTAATCTGTTTCTGTTAACCTCTCTGGGATATGTGGGACGCGTCCCAATCTGGCCAAAAGCCAGAGGAAATGCAGAGCGCCAAATTAAAATAAATTACTATAAGAATCGGACTTTCATGAAATCACACATGCAAGATAGCAAATTAAAGCTGCACTTGTTGTGAATCCAGCCAACATGTCAGATTTCAAAAAGGCTTTTCGGCAAAAGCAAACTATGCTATTTTCTGAGGATCGCTCCATAGTAAACAAAGAAGCATATTTCAACCCTGTTGGCGCGACACAACGCAGAAATACAAATATAAATCATGCCTTACCTTTAACGAGCTTCTTTTGTTGGCACTCCAATATGTCCCATAAACATCACATGGTACTTTTTGTTAAATTAATTCTGATATATATCCTAAATGTCCATTTGTTGCTTTTCATCCAGAAAAACACCGGTTCCAACTTGGGCAATGTGATGACAAAATATCTCAAAAGTTGTAAACTGTAAACTTTGCAAAAACATTTTAAACTACTTTTGTAATACAACTTTATGGAATTTAATGTAAATTACCAATAAAATTGAAGACTGGGTGATCTGTTCAATACAGGAAGAAAAAACAAACTAGCTAGCTTTCTGGTCACGCGCCTCTATCGAACAGTAGACTACAAGTTACCCTCGTTCAAGATGGCCATACTTCTTCATTACACAAATTGAAGAAACTCAACCAATTTCTAAAGACTGGTGACATCCAGTGGAAGCGGTAGGAACTGAAGGAAGGTCCCTTAGAAATCTTCCCAATTAAAACAAAATTCCCAATGAAAACCCATTGAAAAGAGTGACCTCAAAACAAAAAATCTGAGTTTTCCTCGGTTTCGCCTGCTAAGTAAGTTATGTTATACTCACAGACAAGATTCAAACCGTTTCAGAAACGTCTGTTTTCTATCCACATCTACTAATGATATGCATGTCTTCTGGTGACGAGGAGCAGGCAGTTGAATTTGGGCATGCCTTTCATCCGGACGTGAAAATACTGTCCCCCCTGTCACCTAGAAGTGAACCCTCAATATGAAGTCCAAAGAGCGGTCACTGCCAGTGAAGCAAGTCATCAGGCTGAAAAATCAAAACGAACCCGTCAGACATGGCAAGAAACTTGAGGTGTGGCCACTATTTGGTACATTCTTAAAAAGAACACACTGATCTCAGGAACTCCAAAAGGCCCAGAAGACCACAGATAACAACTGGTTGACAGAATAATTATTTCCCTGGTGAAAACCCCCTTTACAACAGTTGTCCAGATAAAGAACGCCCTCCAGGAGGTCAGCATGTCTGTCAGTCTTCATTGAAGAGAAGACTTCATCAGAGTAAATACGGACTATTTTACCACAAGATGTAAACCCTCAAACAGAACGACGAGATTAGTGTCTAAAAGAAACAGTTCTGGAGCCACATCCTATGGGCGGACGGTTCTGGAGCCACATCCTATGGGCGGACGGTTCTGGAGCCACATCCTATGGGCGGACGGTTCTGGAGCCACATCCTATGGGCGGACGGTTCTGGAGCCACATCCTATGGGCGGACGGTTCTGGAGCCACATCCTATGGGCGGACGGTTCTGGAGCCACATCCTATGGGCGGACGGTTCTGGAGCCACATCCTATGGGCGGACGGTTCTGGAGCCACATCCTATGGGCGGACGGTTCTGGAGCCACATCCTATGGGCGGACGAGACAAAGATTAACTGGTACCAGAAGGATGAGTGTATGGAAACTGTTCATGATCTGAAGCATACCACCTCATCTCTGAAGCATGGAGGTGGTAGTGTTATGGCCTATATGGCTGCCAATAGAACTGGTTCTCTTGTTTTTATTGATGTGACTCCTGACAAATTAATTATGCTGATGAATTATGAACTGTTTAGGGCTATTTGCTCAGATTCAGCCAAATGCTTCAAAACTCATCTGGACAGCGCTTCACAGTGCAGATGGACAATGACCCGAAGCATACTGTGAAAGCAACCCGTTATTTTTTAAATTTTATTTAAGGTAAAGATGTGGAATTTTCCGCAATGGCTAAGTCGATCACTTGACCGGAATCCAATTGAGCATGCATATCACTTTCTGAAGGCAGAGCACCCCAAGAACAAGCAGGAACTGGGGACCGCTGCAGTAAAGGCCTGGCAGAGCATCACCAGGGAAGAAACTCAGCATTTGGTTCCAGACTTCAGGCAGTCATTGACTGCAAATGATTTGTAACCAAGTATTAAATCTCACAATTTAATATACTTTTTGCCCCTAAATTTGAGACCACTTAAAAAGTGCTGTAATTCCAACACCGTTCACCTGATTTTAGATGTAAATACCCCCAAATTAAAGCTGGAAGTCTTGAGGTGTGGTGACATACACAGCCTAAATGATAACATGGTTAATGTCCAAATATTAATGGACCTGACTGTAAATGAGTTAAGTACTGATATGCAGAACTGCTTCAGAAGTATTTTAGAGTATTTTACTCCGCTGGTCTTTAGCACAGGACTTATTCACTGTTGACCCACTACTGGGAATACATGAATGAATAAAGATATTAGTTTCAGGGCTTAAGTGATTCATGTATTAAGTCTCCTTTGTCTTCTGTTTCAGCGTCAATGCCAGGGTCGTGTCGTGCCACAGGGCGTGGCCTCCAGCCCAGAGGTGTCAGAGTGAAACAGGTGGCCGACTTCAGAGTGGACACCAGGAACGCAGGGAGTGGGGATCTCAAGGTCTCAGTCAAAGGCCCCAGTGAGTTAATAGTTAATACAACGCTTTTAGTTTTTTATTTTTTCATTAGATGGTTTCTGACCCCTTTTTAACCTAGAAGGTCCATTTGAGGTCAGAAGACCAACTCATCACTCGGTTCTCTAAATCTCCCTCCACTGATCCCTCTTCATCCTTCCCTTCTACCTCTCTCCTTCCCTTCTACCTCTCCTCTCCTTCCCTTCTTCCTCTCTTTCCCTACTTCTTCCTCTCTTTCCCTACCTCTCTCTCTCTTTCCCTACCTCTCTCTCTCTTTCCCTACCTCTCTCTCTCTCTTTCCCTACCTCTCTCTCTCTCTTTCCCTACCTCTCTCTCCTCTTCCCTACCTCTCTCTCTCTTTCCCTACCTCTCTCTCTTTCCCTCTTTCCCTACCTCTCTCTCTCTTTCCCTACCTCTTTCCCTACCTCTCTCTCCTCTTTCCCTACCTCTCTCTCCTCTTTCCCTACCTCTCCCTCTCCTCCTCTTTCCCTACCTCTCTCTCCTCTTTCCCTACCTCTCTCTCCCTCCTTTCCCTTTCCTCTCTCCTCTTTCCCTACCTCTCTCTCCCTTTCCCTACCTCTCTCTCCTCTTTCCCTACCTCTCTCTCCTCTTTCCCTACCTCTCTCTCCTCTTTCCCTACCTCTCTCTCTTTCCCTCTTTCCCTACCTCTCTCTCTCTTCCCTTTCCCTACCTCTCTCTCCCTCTTTTTCCCTACCTCTCTCTCCTCTTTCCCTACCTCTCTCTCCTCTTTCCCTACCTCTCTCCTCTTTCCCTACCTCTCTCCTCTTTCCCTCTCTCTCCTCTTTCCCTACCTCTCTCTCCTCTTCCTCCTCTCTCTCTTCCCTACCTCTCTCTCCTCTTTCCCTACCTCTCTCTCCTCTTTCCCTACCTCTCTCTCCTCTTTCCCTACCTCTCTCTCCTCTTTCCCTACCTCTCTCTCCTCTTTCCCTACCTCTCTCTCCTCTTTCCCTACCTCTCTCTCCTCTTTCCCTACCTCTCTCTCCTCTTTCCCTACCTCTCTCTCCTCTTTCCCTACCTCTCTCTCCTCTTTCCCTACCTCTCTGTAGTAAAAGTCACCTCCTGCTGGTGTCTATAGCAGGGGTCTCTATCCTTTCCTAGCATATATTTTGTCGTGACTAGGTGTATTGATACACCAAGTAACTTCCAATGGGTACCCTTTACGAGGCCTTGGTCTTGGTGGTTGAATCTGTCTGAAATTCACTGTTCGACTAAGGGACCTTACAATTACCTGTGTGTGGTACAGAGATGAGGTAGACATGGTGGTAAACACTATTGTGCACACAGTGAGTCCATTCAACTTATGTGACTTGTTAAACAAATGTTATTCTCTTGAATTTGAAGGTTTCTGTAACAAAGGGGTTGAATACTTACTAACTCGAGACATTTCAGATTACATTTTTAAAATGAATTTGTCAACAATCCTAAACACAATTCCACTTTAATGTTATGAGGTATTGTGTGTTAGCCAGTGACACAATCTCAATTGAAACTATTTTAAATTCGGGCTGTAACCCAACAATGTGCAAAAAGTTGGTGGTTGAAGGCACTAGTTTGTCAGGTGAGTTTTCTTTGCGGATAACATTTAATGTTTGGGTAAAGTCTTGGTCTATCCACAAAACGGCGATTGTCGCTAGCTGGCTGCATACGGACTGATGGCCGGCGCTGGCTGGTATTACTCAGATCATGTTGTCGGGCCCCGGGGGGGATATGTGGTGGCCTGGATGCAGTAGGCTGGTCCTGGTCTAGAAGCCTGGATGCAGTTGGCTGGTCCTGGTCTAGAAGCCTGGATGCAGTTGGCTGGTCCTGGTCTAGAAGCCTGGATGCAGTTGGCTGGTCCTGGTCTAGAAGCCTGGATGCAGTAGGCTGGTCCTGGTCTAGAAGCCTGGATGCAGTAGGCTGGTGTTGGTCCTGGTCTAGAAGCCTGGATGCAGTAGGCTGGTGTTGGCATTGGTCTAGAAGCCTGGATGCAGTAGGCTGGTGTTGGCATTGGTCTAGAAGCCTGGATGCAGTAGGCTGGTGTTGGCACTGGTCTAGAGAATGGTATGACCACCATGGTTGGTAGAGCCAGTCCTGCTGGAAGTCTGACCAGAAATCCTCGACCGTCGGCCTCGTTGGGCTGCTAAGCCTGGTCCCAGATCTGTCTGTGGTAGAGCCAGTACACTAATGAGCCCAGCCGGTGCTAGAGAAGCTGGACCCGGTCAGTCAGACATGCCAGTAGCACTGTGGTACGAGACCTGGGTCAGCTCATTAATCACTGACACATACCATGCTACTACCAATTTGTATCACTCATCCCTCTCCCTTATAACTATTCCCCAGGTCGTTGATGTAAATGAGTGTTCTCAGTCAACTTTAACTGGTAAATAAATAAGAGTATCTACCTGTTGTGGTGATACTTTTAGCCCCCGGAGGCTTTTTATCATAACGACCTTTCTGTTTTATCACAGACCGTTTTACTACTCATCAGTGTTTATACCAGGAGGTTGTCTGGACCTCCTTGTCATGTAGACCACATCATTAGGTCTTTGTTTTCAAAGCCCTACTTCATAGGCTTCCCACTTAACTAATGTCGCTGATGAAATGTTAATTTACAAATGACCAAAACCCGTACCACAGGGTTGGTAGACTCCTTTCGGTGGTACATCAGCCTTGTAATATTCGCAATCTCAAACATATGTTTTGATTGGATGCTGTGATTTCCTTAGGCCTAATTCAGATTTAGAAATGTAAATTTCTAACAAAAAAAATACAAAAAAAGTATGTTTTGTGCAAGGTTCATTTGTAAAAGAGACCTTGGTGTTAACCTTTGTCACCAGGGAGGTCATGTTAATAATGCTTTTCTCTTGTATCCTTCATCCTCTCCTCTCTCCTCCCTCCTCCATGTAGAAGGTATTGAGGAGCCAGTGAAACAGAAGGAGTCTGGTGATGGGGTGTTTAACTATGACTATTACCCTCACGCCCCTGGGAAGTACACGGTCACCATCACCTGGGGAGGACAGCACATCCCTAAGAGGTGAGCTGATTGGACCTGGATCGTCAAAGGTTTCACTTTCCCGGTCTCTATGCTTTTGGATTGTTCATCAAAAACCAAAGCTCCATATATTAGACTGTCACCTGACATGTTGGGGTTGAGTTGGTTCCTTTGGGTCACGTATGACGACTAGAGCCGTGCATGTATGTGGTGGGAGGGGATTGTCCGTGGCTGATTGTTCGGTCTCTACATGTTGATAAGAACTCATTGGGATCTAGGGACTGGGGTGAGGTGGATCGTGGGATCTAGGGACTGGGGTGAGGTGGATCGTGGGATCTAGGGACTGGGGTGAGGTGGATCGTGGGATCTAGGGACTGGGGTGAGGTGGATCGTGGGATCTAGGGACTGGGGTGAGGTGGATCGTGGGAGCTAGGGACTGGGAGGTGGATCTAGGGACTGAGGTGAGGTGGATCGTGGGAGCTAGGGACTGGGGTGAGGTGGATCGTGGGATCTAGGGACTGGGGTGAGGTGGATCGTGGGAGCTAGGGACTGGGGGGACTGAGGTGAGGTGGATCGTGGGAGCTAGGGACTGGGGTGAGGTGGATCGTGGGAGCTAGGGACTGGGGTGAGGTGGATCGTGGGAGCTAGGGACTGGGGTGAGGTGGATCGTGGGAGCTAGGGACTGAGGTGAGGTGGATCGTGGGAGCTAGGGACTGAGGTGAGGTGGATCGTGGGAGCTAGGGACTGAGGTGAGGTGGATCGTGGGAGCTGTGTCTCACATTTCCCGTCACCAGGCTCTGTACCCTGAGAAAGAGACTGTTGGTCACAGACAGATTAACTTAACAAGCAACCCTGGAAATGATGCTTTTAGTGTGTAAGACCTGGTTTCAGCATGAGGAAATATATTCGTCTTTATGCACACTGATGATGGAAACCTGTGAAAGTATGTAACTGAAAATAATTTACTCTGTCACAGTTCGCTGTGAGTGGATTTAGTCTAACATTTTCTTTCCATATCTACATCGGGGTTTACTACAATGGGGATTGGATTACAGGTCGTAACGCAGTCTTAGAGGGCTCTGGCAATTCTAATACAAAGCTTGGGAGACTGTTTAGGAAAGGGCTCTGGTCTGTTCGTGCTCTGCATGGTCTCCTGGAATTACCCCCATGCTGTTACCATGGTGTTACTAAGCATTGAACAGGCTCCCAGCTGACCTTGTGTCAGAGCCAGTGCTCCCCGTACCAGGTTGAAATGGCTCTCTATGGGACGGTTCACCCATTTATTTTTAATTTTTTACGTGATATCGTTTTTGGACTTCTCTGAGTAATGTTCTGTCGATTTCCCCGGGGGTAATTTAATGTTCATGTGTATACGACTTCTTGATCAGACACTCTGAATAAATGTAGCAAAACTGTTTTCTGTCATTTTATATAATTTATCTTCGACTTGATTGCTGCCTTACAAAACATTTTGGGACTAAATCAACACTAATGAAACAAATGCAATGAGTTTGAGGGTAATGTTCCTAACCACAGGCCATTTTATGGAGAGGTCGGCTTGGCTACGGTACCACCATGCCTGAGAGACGGATTAGCTGGTATTACCTCCCAGACAGACTGGGTAGTCTGCCTGTTACCACGGTCTGTCTCTGCATTGAACAGGCTCTCAGCTCCCAGCGTTACTCACCTTAATGGCTGTCTGCCCTGCCCACTAACTTACAGACCATTTTAAAGGGCATGTTCTGAAAACAATCCCTACTTGTTCCTGTGCAGAAAGACACCACTGTACTCTGTAGCGATTGCAAGGCAAAGGGGACATGAAGCACATAGAAATGAGATACTACAGGCATGATTATGAGTTTCACCAATCCCTCTGTAGGGTTGTATATTCCCCCCCCCAAACTCTTTGGAACATATGTCTAACTATTGTCTCTGTCCCAGTCCGTTTGAGGTGGGGGTTGGTCCGGAGGCGGGCCCTCAGAAGATCAGGGCCTGGGGGCCAGGTCTGGAGGGAGGCATGGTGGGTAAATCGGCTGACTTTGTGGCGGAATCCATCGGCACTGATGTGGGTGTTCTGGGTAAGTTGAAGACACGGTTTTTGAATCAAGGCGGTCTGTGTTTTGGTCTGTAGGTCCTACCGCTAATGCGTTGGCATTGTTCTTGGTCAGTTTTTAAATCAACCAGATGTTGTATATCTGCTTGCTGTAGCCCCCCCCCAAACAAATATCATTAAAGCTTTCAGTGATGCACATCCAGTGTTTACATTCCCTACATTACTCATCTCAAATGTATATACTGTACTCTGTACCATCTATTGCATCTTGCCTATGCCACACGGCCATCGCTCATCCATATATTTATTTATATTCCTTTTTTTCTGTGTATATAAGGTAGTTGTGAAATTGTTAGATTACTTGGATATTACTGCATGTTCGGAACTAGAAGAGGAATCATTTAGCTACACTCACATTAACATCTGCTAACCATGTGTATATGACCAATAAGATTTGATTTGGTCTTTGTTAGAGAAGTCATTCTACCCTCCCTAACAGGCTTTGCCATCGAGGGCCCGTCCCAGGCTAAAATAGAGTGTGAGGACCAGAACGATGGTTCATGTGATGTGAAGTACTGGCCATCGGAGGCAGGGGAGTACGCTGTCCACGTGATGTGTGACGACGACGATATAGAGGATAGTCCCTTCATGGCTTACATCATCCCTGACAACCAGGACATTAACCCCAGCTTGGTGAGTGATGTCACACTTCCTGTCTCCTGGGGGACACCAGTAGTGAGATATGGAGGACCTAGTACAGAGCCCTGGGGGACACCAGTAGTGAGACATTATGGAGGACCTAGTACAGAGCCCTGGGGGACACCAGTAGTGTTACTGTTAGTATCTGCTGCTCCAGTAGCATATCTGTAATTGTGCATGTTTCAGGTGAAGGCCTACGGTCCAGGCCTGGAGAAGAGTGGCTGCGTCATCAACATACCGGCAGAATTCACCGTCCACACTAAGGATGCTGGGACAGGCCCCCTGAAGATCTCTGCCCAGGTAAGAAAACCCTACACTAGTACGTGCACGCGCGCACACACACAGACTAGTGGTAACTATGTTGTCTCTAACCCACAGAGTGCCGAGGGCGGTCCCCTCGACGTTAAGGTGAAGAAGACTGGAGACGGTGTCTACGCCTGTTCCTACACGCCTGTTGCCGCGGTCAAACACACAGTCGCCATCACCTGGGCAGGAGTCAGTGTACCTAACAGTCCCTTCAGGGTAAGACCACCGCAGGACAAAGGTCCCTGAATAAAACCTAACCGCTCTGCAGGGTAATAAGACTAAAACAACCGCTGTCTGGTGTCTCAAAGGGGAGGGACGATCGTTACATACCCACAACCACTCAGGAGAATACTACTTACGGTACCCTAACCACTAGACTGTAACCCACTAGAGAGTCTGTAAACTAATGTCACTCAGGAGAATACTACTTACGGACTGTAATCTAACCATGACTGCCTAGGAGAGTCCTGAAGCATATCTAACCAATGTCACTCAGGAGAATACAAAATATGAACCTAAGAAACCTCTCCTTCTGATAACCACACACACTGAGGAATACTGTACATTTTGTGGTCAGTAACACCACAGATGTATAGCTGATGCGTAATATAGTTAACAACATATATTTATAATTTCAGGAATATTTTCTTACAATGATCAAAACGCCATGTGGTTACTTGATTGTCTATATTTCTATACTTTCACACTACAATATATTTGGTTTATTTGTTAATAAACACTCTGTAACGATTTAATCCAATCGATATAAGCACATTGGTGAGAGCGTACAACTATTATTTTAGTCTATCTTTTTTAACTTCATTAGTGTCTGTTGCCTATAAAGAGTTTAATATCCGTAGTCTTTCTATCCACTGAGACATTTGACCAAAAAAAACAATGTTTATTTACTCGTTCAAGAAACTCAACCCATCTGTAAGGAATTTGCATATCTTTAATTCGATGTATCTAGTAGTCTCAGCATGACACTATGCTGCCGGTCTGTTTGACTCGGGCCGCTGCCCACCTAAACCGGATCAACTACATTTCTCGAAGACATTGTTAGGAAAAGGACCACAGTATCTATTACAACTACTGTCACACGTAAAAAATAAAAAAAAAAAAAAAAATAATAATAATAATATGCCATTTAGCAGACGCTTTTATCCAAAGCGACTTACAGTCATGTGTGCATACATTCTACGTATGGGTGGTCCCGGGGATCGAACCCACTACCCTGGCGTTACAAGCGCCATGCTCTACCAACTGAGCTACAGAAGGACCACTGATCATTAATTTAAAATTTAAAACATGTTAACGTTTCATTCCACTTCAGCCATTCATACCAAATGAATTCCAACTGACCGTTTAACTTGTTTATTAGGTTGAAGGTATTTTCTTTGAGTAGTAAACTCCGCAGGAGGCTAGTAAATGTTTGTAGTCTGTCCATCCCTTTCCTCTGATAATCCGTCTTCATATTCTGCCGGTGACGTGGGTCTGCCGGTTCACCTTAAATGATTCGCCCTGAAACTGAACTGTCAAACGGGCGAAAACGGGCCTTTCTTTCCCACCAAGTCAGCCGTTGTTTAATCCGATTTAACCAAGGAAGGCAATACTGTAGTTACTAAGAGTCTAACTGTCAAAGTTGCCTAATGGAAGAGAGAATATCGAACATGTGCTTACCCAGATCCAGATTGAATATATACATTTTATTTAACTAAGCAATTCAGTTAAGATCAATTATTAATTATCAATTATTATAAATAACAATAGTATGCACTTGATGCGGCTATAATATTACTTGTTAAAAATATATCTGTTATACATCGGTTTTTATGGACAACAATCAGAGGCCTACCAACATGTAAGTTATTCTGCAGGGGAAGACGAGATGCAAATGGCGAGGGCCCGAGACTGTTTGATTTTAATGAGTTTGTTTGGCTTTTGTATCAAATTTTGAAGTAAAGAAATGACATGATCAAATCAGAGTTCTGGCAGAACCCAAAACCCTCTTTTTTTTTGTTTTGGCTTCATGGCAGTTGACCCCTCCCTGCGCAACGCACGTAGCCTAGCTGAACCAGGACACTGACTTCAGATAGATGATACAATCGTATATATATATAAACTATTTTTGGACGGTGTGACTTTCCATTGTTTTGTTGTAGTTTGCAGTTTGTATGCTTCCTGTTCCTGTTTCCTGTTATTGTCCTAAACGTTGTTACTGTCAATTCTCTGAAACTAAAACGGTTCTGTGCGCTCCGACCTGGGTCTTTCCAGAGGGGTATTTCCATTGGACCTTGGGTACAATTGAACTAGGTACTGTTGTTGTGACTGTGCAGGTGACTGTTGGGAAGGGCAGCCATCCTCACAAGGTGAAGGTTTTCGGTCCAGGAATAGAGAGGACTGGACTTAAGGCCAATGAACCCACACACTTCACCGTGGACTGCACAGAGGCTGGGGAAGGTAACCCATACACACACACACACACGTGCCGACTTGACACAACTGTGGGAAGCTTTTGGTGTCAACAAGGTCCAGCTTCACTGTGGAACTCCTTTCAAACACTTTGTAGAGTCCATATCCCCGACGAATTGAGGCTTTTCTGAGGGCAAACGTGGCTGCAACTCAATATTAGGAAGGTGTTCGTAATGTTTTGTCCACGCAGCGTGTGTTTCAGGGGACACTCGGTGTGTATATGTGTGTTTCAGGGGACGTGAGTGTAGGTATCAAGTGTGACGCCAATATAATCAGTGATAAAGAAGAGGACGTGGACTTCGATATCATCCCAAATGCCAACGACACCATCACTGTGAAGTACATCCCTCCTGGAGCTGGACGGCTCACCATCAAGGTCCTCTTCACTGACCAGGTAGGTGACTGATAACACACAGCAGTTTATTACGCTCAGTTCCCATTGGCTTTTTAGGGCAAGGCAGCACTCTTAGGACCCAGATTAAACTTAGTCCCGGACTAGAGGCTTAATCTGTTTTCAGGAAACGGGCCCTTAATGTGGAGCGTAATAGCCCGTTCGCTTGTCTTTGTTTTTAATGTCAAGTTGTGTTTTTACGTATGTAAGATGTCTAAGTAAATGTTTCCATCCTGTGCAAATAGGTTTTTATTAAAGTTTTCTGTTTTGTAGGAGATTCCCATCAGCCCGTTCAGGGTCAAAGTGGAACCTTCCCATGATGCCACCAAGGTCAAGGCCGAGGGTCCTGGAGTGGCTCGTTCAGGAGTGGAGTGTGGCAAACCGACACATTTCACGGTGCACACTAAAGGAGCAGGCAAGGCTCCCGTGGACGTACAGTTCACTGGTCCCGGCAAAGGAGACGCCGTCCAGGACCATGACATCATCGACAACTACGACTACTCGCATACCGTCAAGTATACCCCAATACAACAGGTAACTACGACTACTCGCATACTGTCAAGTATACCCCAATACAACAGGTGACTACTCTCATACTGTCAAGTATACCCCAATACAACAGGTAACTACGACTACTCGCATACTGTCAAGTATACTCCAATACAACAGGTGACTATGACTACACGCATACTGTCAAGTATACTCCAATACAACAGGTGACTATGACTACACGCATACTGTCAAGTATACTCCAATACAACAGGTGACTACTCTCATACTGTCAAGTATACCCCAATACAACAGGTAACTATGACTACTCTCATACTGTCAAGTATACTCCAATACAACAGTTAACTATGACTACTCGCATACTGTCAAGTATACCCCAATACAACAGGTAACTACTCTCATACTGTCAAGTATACTCCAATACAACAGGTAACTACTCTCATACTGTCAAGTATACTCCAATACAACAGGTAACTACTCTCATACTGTCAAGTATACCCCAATACAACAGGTGACTATGACTATCATACTGTCAAGTATACTCCAATACAACAGGTGACTACTCTCATACTGTCAAGTATAGTCAAAGCACCAGACATGGGTTCAATAGTATTTAACGTCTTTAATAACTTTGCGTTTGCTCTAGCCTGTCTGTATTGCCATTTTGAGTGTTGTGTTGGTCAGCTAAGCCAGGCAAGCTCAATCAAACACCGCTGAAGTCTAAACTATTTCAAATAGTATTTGAGCCATCTCTGTCAACGTTATAGTGCATGTTAAAATGGCTATCCCTTATTTAGTGGTTCTTCCAGTCAGATAAGAGCCCCACACCGGTCCTGTCATAATACCCATAAAACCTAGCTGTCAAACAGGGAAATGGTTCCAATCATTTCCCCACCATGTTTCCAATAGGGGATTTTTAGAAACGTTTAAAATAAGGGCTCTGTTTCGTGTAGGTTTACCCTGGCGTGATATGATAACCATGTACATCTCTCTAGGACAATGTGACTATCGTCAATACGTTCGTCCATATTTACTCTGATTCTAAAATGCTAATGAGTGTCAAAGTAGACATCACGCAAAACTACAAATCCCAGCAAGCTCCTGCACGTCATCTCTCAGCTGAAACCTTTGCTGAACAAGTATTGTGTCCATGTTAAAGTTGCGCAAGACAATTCACTTAATTGTCCATTTTAAAGATGATACCAAATCACCAAGGTATTTATAGTTCTTTATAATAACCTAACTTGTGGTTTTTTTGCGTGTAAATACAGGCTAATATATTGGAGTCACCTTGTCCTATAGAGATTTACAAGGTTACCAAAACGTCACACCAGTTGAAGTCTACACAAAACAGCCCTTATTTTACATGTTTCTAAAATCCTCTATGGGGAAAAAGATTTGGAAACATTTCCCTACTTGACTGCTAGATTTTATGGGTATTATGACTCATGCTCCAATCAATTCACATTTTATTGGTCACATACACATGGTTAGCAGATGTTAATGTGAGTGTAGCGAAATGCTTGTGCTTCTAGTTCCGACCGTGCAGTAATATCTAACAAGTAATTGAACGAATTCCACAACAACTACCTAATGGATTAAGGAATGGTATAGGAGTATATGGATGAGCAATGACCGAGCTCTGCTGTGGTACTGTGTAGCATCCTGTCTAGGGACAGGTACTCTTTTTACCAGACATTCTTCATCTGTGATCACTAGTATAGGTAAAGGCTCAATTAACGTGGTGTTTGTCTCTGTCTCACACTCGCTCTCTGTATGTCTTGTTCTCGCTCTGTCTCCCTCGCTTTGTCTCTGTGTGCCTCTGTCTGTCTCTCGCTCTCTCTCTCTGTCGTCTCTCTCTGCTCTCTCTTCTCTCTCTCTGTGTCGCTCTCTCTCTCTGTGTCCTCTCTGTGTCGTCTCTGTGTGCCTCTGTCTGTCTCTCGCTCTCTCTCTCTGTGTCGCTCTCTCTCTGTGTCGCTCTCTCTCTCTGTGTCGCTCTCTCTCTCTGTGTCGCTCTCTCTCTCTGTGTCGCTCTCTCTCTCTGTGTCGCTCTCTCTCTCTGTGTCGCTCTCTCTCTCTGTGTCGCTCTCTCTCTCTGTGTCGCTCTCTCTCTCTGTGTCGCTCTCTCTCTCTGTGTCGCTCTCTCTCTCTGTGTTGCTCTCTCTCTCTGTGTTGCTCTCTCTCTCTGTGTTGCTCTCTCTCTCTGTGTTGCTCTCTCTCTCTGTGTTGCTCTCTCTCTCTGTGTTGCTCTCTCTCTCTGTGTTGCTCTCTCTCTCTGTGTTGCTCTCTCTCTCTGTGTTGCTCTCTCTCTCTGTGTTGCTCTCTCTCTCTGTGTTGCTCTCTCTCTCTGTGTTGCTCTCTCTCTCTGTGTTGCTCTCTCTCTCTGTGTTGCTCTCTCTCTCTGTGTTGCTCTCTCTCTCTGTGTTGCTCTCTCTCTAGGGAGAGATGGTAATCATCATAACGTTTGGAGGAGATGTCATCCCCAAGAGTCCCTTTGCTGTGGGAGTGGCTGCTCCTCTGGATGTCACCAAGGTCCAGGTCAACAACCTGGATGGCAGTAAGTAGTGTTAACCTTTGACCTAGCGGACGCTAGCTTCCTACTGGATCAGCTGAAAACTTCCCAGCTGGTGTTCAGCAGGCAGCATGCCTCTATGGTGCTACGACAGTTTGCCATTTCAGTAAAAGCCCTTTTCATGAACCCCCTTCCCTACCACTAGTGGGGGGAAATTGTTGCCTGTGTGCCTTCGTAGGATTGTCTTGGTGCTTGTTTCTTTAGGACGGGTCTTTAGAAAGGCTGTGTGCTGAAATGTTAAACTATATCCCCTCTCCTTGTTTGTTCAGGAGTGGAGGTGGGGCAGGACCAGGAGTTTGTGGTGGGCACCAAGGGAGCGGGAGGCCAGGGTAAACTGGAGGTGAAGATCAGCAGCCCTAGCGGTAAGCTTGTCCCCTCTGTGTTGGAGGCTCAGCCTGGGAAGAGACCAGAGAACAGCACGGTGAAGTACATCCCCAAGGAGGAGGGTCTCTACGCTGTGGAGGTGAACTACGATGGACACCCAATCCCAGGCAGCCCCTTCCCTGTGGAGGCCACGCTGCCTCCAGACCCCAGCAAGGTACAGCCGTACACTGATATACAATGTCACGGCTCAATGTCACGGCTCAATGTCACGGCTCAATGTCACGGCCTTGTAGTTTAATGAGGTTATTTCATGACTGTTTTTTTGTATATATGTTATGAATCCCCATTGCTGCCTTGCTCTTCCTGGTGTCCATCAAACATTAAGGCAGTTATATACATTATAATACCATTTCTAGACATTAAAATGAATTTTACAACAGATCTCACAATACATTGTGTCCTCAGGCCACTACACTACTGCAACACAATCTGTGTATTTCCCTGTCTCTTCAATCCCCGCTGTTCCATAAGGTGTTTTTTTAATCTGTTTTTTTTTATCTAATTTGACTGCTTTCATCAGTTACCTGATGTGGAATAGAGTTTCCATGTAGTCATGGCTCTATGTAGTACTGTGTGCCTCCCATAGTCTGTTCTGGACTTGGGGACTATGAAGAGACCTCTGGTGGCATGTCTTGTGGGGTATGTCCTGTATGGGTGTCTGAGCTGTGTGCTAGTAGTTTAAACAGACCTCTGGTGGCCATGTCTTGTGGGGTATGTCCTGTATGGGTGTCTGAGCTGTGTGCTAGTAGTTTAAACAGACCTCTGGTAGCATGTCTTGTGGGGTATGTATGGGTGTGAGCTGTGCTAGTAGTTGAAACAGACCTCTGGTGGCATGTCTTGTGGGGTATGGATGGGTGTCTGAGCTATGTGCTAGTAGTTGAAACAGACAGCTCAGTATCTTCAGCTTGTCAACACTACTTACAAAAACAAGTCGTGGCGCAGCTGTCTCTCAGTACAATAGATGTCTCTACAGTCATTGGTTCGAATCCAGGCTGTATCGCATCTGACCGTGATTGGGAGTCCCATAGGGCGGCACACAATTGGCCCAGCGTCGTCCGGGTTTGGTCTCGGGTAGGCAGAAATTGACTTACAATGACGAACTACTTGAAGAGTTAATTTAAATTAAGTTAATATATTTACTTAAACATGTCATCTCTCCTTTACTTTGAGCTATGAGAGATTGACCTTCATATTAATAATTTTAGTCATTCTGCTCTCTTCTGGACCAACTGTAATTCTCCCATATTTGTGGCACACGACTGAACAGTAGTCCAGGTGAGATACAACTAGGGCCTGTAGGACCTGCCTTGTTGATGGTGTTAAGAAGGTAGGGCAGCGCTTTATCATGGACATACAACAGTAGCTAAGATGGGGGAGAAGTATCAATTAGTTTTGACCATGACAGTTTACAATCCAGGTTTACTCCACGCACTTTAGTCTCCTCAATTTCTTTGTAATCATTATGAGATTTAGTTGGGGTTGATGTTTAAGTGAAGTACTTGTCCCAAATATAATGCTCCTAGTTTTAAAATATTTAGGTCCAACTTAGTTTCTAAATGGGTGGCATGAAATAACTGCAGGTCTTTAAGTGTTGAAGTAATTTCAGTTGCTGTAGAAGGTGACGTGTGGTGTTGAAGCACCTCCATACATAAATGCACTCCTTAATAATGAAGATTGAAAAAAAGGGGGCCTAGACAGCTTCCCTGGGGAATTCCTGATTCTACCTGGATTTTGTTGGATAGGCTTCCATTAAAGAACACCCTCTGTTCTCTTGACATCTAACTCTTTATCCACAATATAGCAGGGGTTGTAAAGTCTTATCATATGTTTTTCCAGCAAGACTATGATCAATAATGTCAAAAGCCACGCTGAAGTATAACAGGACAGTTCCCACAATCTTATCAATTTCTCACACAAGTGATGGATTGGATAAGTGCCATGCATGTTGAATGCCCTCCACTATAAGCATGCTGAAAGTTTGGTAAGGTATTTACTGTAAAATAGCATTGTATCAGGTCAAACACTTTATCTTTTTTTTAACTAAGTGTTGTCAACAGGCTGGTTGGTTGGCTGTTTGAGTCAGTAAAGTGGGCTTTATTATTCTTAGGTAGTGGAATAACTTTACCTTCCCTCCAGGCCTGAGGGCACATACTTTTCAGTAGGCTGAAATTGAAGATGACAGATGGGAGTGGTACTATTATCCTCAGTTATTTTCCATCCAAGTTGTCAGACCCCGGTGGCTTGTCATTGTTGATGGACAACAATAATTTTCTCACCTCTTCCACACTCACTTTACAGAATTCAAAATGACAATGCCCGTCTTTCATAATCTGGTCAGATATACTTTGGATGTGTAGGTTCTACAGGATGTCAGCTAGTACAGCGAGAGATTGATCCCTAATCTAATGAATTATTTCATGATGAAAAAAAAAAAATTTTTTTAAAGTATTTTTGCTTCTGTTTAGTGGCGGTTCGGATAACTGGCTGTTTGTATTGACTATTTAAAACTGACGGTTTGTCTGTCCCTCCAGGTGAAGGCGTTTGGTCCAGGTCTGAAGGGGGGTTTGGTGGGTAATCCCGCTGAGTTCACCATCGACACTAAGGGTGCAGGGACCGGTGGCCTGGGCCTGACTGTGGAGGGGCCCACCGAAGCCAAGATAGAGTGCTCTGATAACGGGGACGGGACCTGTAGCGTGTCCTACCTTCCCACAGAGCCAGGAGAGTACCTGGTTAACATCCTGTTTGAGGAGACTCATATCCCAGGATCCCCCTTCCACTCTGACGTCAACTGCCCCTTTGACCCCACCAAGGTAGGGATGCGTGAACGCTGCACTTGGGTACACTGGTTAAATAGCTCAGTTGGTGTAGCCTGGCACTTGCAATGCCAGGGTAATGAGTTCAAATCCCGGGACCACCCACATGTAAAAATTGTGTGCGCACACGACTGAGTCAATTTGATAAGAGCATCTGCTTAATAATTAATATAATAATAATAATATAATAATTCAGACCCCTGTACTTTTTCTATTTATTTTTAAACTTCTAGCCTTATTCTAAAATTGATTAAGTTGTTTTTTTCATCATCAATTTACTCACAATACCCCAATGACAAAGTAAAAAAAGGTTTTTAGAAATGTTTGCACATGTATTTAAAAAAACAAACAGGAAATATAACATTTACGTAAATATTCAGACCCTTTACTCAGTGATTACAGCCTCCAGTCTTCTTGGGTATGATGCTTCAAGCTTGGCACACCTGTATTTGTGGAGTTTCTCCCCAGATCCTCTAGCTCTGTCAGGTTGGATGGGGAGCGTTGCTGCACAGCTATTTTCAGGTTTCTCCAGAGATTTTCGATCAGGTTCAAGTCTGGGCTCTGGCTGGGCTACTCGAGGACATTCAGAGATTTGTCCTGAAGCCACTCCTGTCTTGGCTGTGTGTGCTTAGGGTCATTGTCCTGTTGGAAGGTGAACCTTCACCCCAGTCTAGCAGGTTTTCATCAAGGATCTCTCTGTACTTTTCTCTGTTTATCTTTGTAGATTGATTTGAGGGGGAAGAAAAGATGTAATACATTTTGGACTAAGGCTGTAACCTAACAAAAATGTGGGAAAAGTCAAGTGGTCTGAATACTTTCCAAATTAAGTGTGTACTCACACACGCACATCCCTTGTTCATTGCCTTCATGCCGGACAGTAATAACCAACCTGGGACTTATAACACTACACTGTTAAACTCGTTTTATCATATTTATTTCTCTTGCTAATACTGTTTCGATTGTACTTATGTTTAGGGAGACTGATTTATCATTCATTACAAGTGAAAACCAATATGACTACTGATGTTGAATGCCCTTATTGTAGCCAAGTCCCTCTGGATAAGGGTGTCTGAATGACAAAATACCTCTAAATATCATTCTGTCAGGTGGTGGCATCTGGCTCGGGGCTGAAAAGGGCCAAGGTGGGAGAGGTCAGTGTGGTGAATGTGGACTGTTCCAGGGCTGGACCGGGTCAACTCACCCTGGACGCTGCCTCTGACTCTGGCAACAATAAGGCGAAGACCGAGGTGTGTACCATGGGAGAGTGGTTATCTTAACAGATTGGAATATTAAATATTTATAGAAATATTAATTACTTAATTGAACTGTTCATATGATGGTAGAAACCCTACTTACTGTAGCCTTATCAACCTGTTTGTTGTTGACTCTTGAAGTAGTACATTTTTCTTAGAAGTCCTGCATACCAATCTCATAGAAAAGCTTAGTAGCTAACTAATGTGCTTACAGGTACAAATCCCCTTCAATAGTTTATATTTTTTTAAATAATTCATTCATTCAGGTGATCGACAACAAAGATGGCACCTACACAGTGACCTACGTGCCCCTGACCGCTGGGATGTACACCCTGCTACTGAAGTACGGAGGCAAGGCGACGCCCGGGTTCCCTGCCAAGGTGATGGTCGACCCTGCAGTGGACACCTCCAGAATCCAGGTGTTTGGCCCCGGAGTGGAGGGACAAGGTAGTTTATTTACAGACACTCTGTTGCTCTTTAGGGTGTATGTTTCTATAAAGCACTTTGTGACAACTGTTGATGTACAAAGTGTTTTTAAAAACAAAAAAATAAACATTTGATTTTGGAGTGGCACTGAGAAGCAAACTCATGAAACCCAGTGTATTGTAGCGTGTCTCTTGGCAATCTTTAACCTGGGTAACTGTAGGAGAGGATCGACTTTATTGTCCGTCTGGGTACAACCTACTCCAACTGAAAGTGACTCATCTTCATTCTGATCGACCACAACTGCTGTTTGCCGAGTTAACATGACACCAGGAGCCCTTTTGTGTAGTGGAGAACATTGCTTTGTCAAGAAGAAATGGGAGCGTTTCTAGAAGCATGTCGGGCTTCTGAATAACTCTGTAGCGGTTGAACAGTGAAGTCTATAAAAACCATTACCTCACCTCAGAGCAGTGACATAAGGAACATCACGTCACCACTGCTGCCTCAATGGAAGACTTATTAGAGTTCAAAGGGGCAGTTGGTGAGGATGGCAAGTTGACAACCCCCCCACACAAATACACAGATGTTGAAAAGCACAGGGCCAGCTGTGGAGTAGTACCCCTGGATGGAGAGCAGGTTTTTTGTGTGTGGGGGGGGGGGAACAAAGTCAACAAAAGCTCAACATGACTTGGAAATGAGTCGACCAAAATTAACTATTTATTTAATTTAATTTCTCTCCAGCGTTGTTCCGGGAAGCTACTACGGAGTTCACAGTAGATGCCAGGTCTCTGACTAAGAAGGGAGGTGACCACATCAAAGCCCAGGTCAGAAATCCCTCTGGTGCCGTGACTGACTGTATCGTCACTGACAAGGCGGACGGGACCTATGGCATTGAGTACACACCCTTTGAAAACGGTAAAAAAAAAAACTTGCCATTTTGAGCCTTTTGTTGACGTAAAAAGGGTATTATGAATAGATTTTTGTGGTTGGTTGACATCTTTCTGATCTCCTAGGAGTCCATGCTGTGGAAGTGCTGTACGATGAGTCTCCGGTCCCAAAGAGTCCCTTCCAGGTGGGGGTAGAGGAGGGCTGTGATCCTACCAGGGTTCTGGCTAAGGGCCCCGGGCTCCAGGAGGCCATCACAGAGGCCCCCAACAACTTCTCCATCATCACCAGGTAGGTACACACACATGTTCATGTCTTAAGACACAGAAGGATGGAGCGATGTTCATTCATCTTCTTTTAAAACCTTTTCTCCTGTTTGGTGTTTAATGAACCCAGGTATGACGGCACTGATCAACAGGGGAAACTTGACTTGAGCATTAGTTCAGTAGTTTGGTTCAACCGGTCTTAAATCACACGTTTGTCACGTTCTTTGTAAATAACAGTTTCTGATCACCAGCTCTGTCCATCTGCAGTACAACGTCCTCTGGTCTGGACTGGCAGACTTAGAATGTGTCCCAAATGGCACCCTATTTGTCAAACGTAGTTCACCATAGGGAATAGGTTGTCATGCCCTGATCTATCTCACCTGTCCTTGTTATTGTCTCCACCCCGTCCAGGTGTTGCTGATTTCCTCCAGTGTATACTTACATTAGAATGCTCACTTGTGTTGGGGGTATGAGGTAATTGAGATGGATATGTACATGTGACTAGGCAACAGGATAGATGATAAACCGCAACGTATCTGAGTCAATAGAGTTCAACTATATTAGTCGTCCTATAGCTTGGGGATAGAAGCTGTTCATTTTCTGGACTTGATGCATCAGTTCTGCTTGCCGTGCGGTAGCAGCGAGAACAGACTATGACTGGGGTCTTTGGCAAAAAAATGTTGGGCCTTCCTCTGACACCGCCTGGTATAGAGGTCCTGGATGGCAGGAAGCTTGGTCCTGGTGATGTACTGTGCCGTACGCACTACCCTCTGTAGTGCTTTGAGGTTGGAGGCCGAGCAGTTGTCATACCAGGCGGTGGATCTGAGGACCGATGCCAAATCTGTTCAGTCTCCTGAGGGGGAAGAGCCTTTGTTGCTCTTTTTACAACTGTGTTAGTATGTGTGTGGACCATGATGGCTCCTTAGTGATGTGGACCTCCTTAGTGATGTGGACCGCGATGGCTCCTTAGTGATGTGGACCGCGATGGCTCCTTAGTGATGTGGACACTGAAAAGCTTGAGGCTCTCGTCCTGCTCCACAACAGTCCTGTTGATGTCTACCATTTAATACAGTAGTCTGCTCTAATCCTGTGTTTTTCCCAGAGGGGCAGGTATCGGAGGCCTGGGCATCACAGTCGAGGGCCCATCGGAGTCTAAGATGTCCTGTAAAGACAATAAGGACGGCAGCTGTAACGTAGAGTACATCCCATTCGTCCCAGGCCTGTACGACGTTAACATCACGTATGGAGGAAAACACATCCCAGGTAACGAGACTCTACTACAAGGTTCCCTAACTGTGTAATGGGCCCCCCCTGGGTGAACATGTGGTTGTTGTCCTAGCATGGCACGGCTGACTCTAATAACCCACTCATCAAGGTTTGTGTTTGAGACTATGCTGCAGAGTTAAAGATTAGTGTGTGTGTGTGCAGGTGGGTTTTGGCAGGGTGACGTCGTTGTGTTTGTATGTGTATGTTTTGTGTTTTCAATGAAAAAATGTTTTAGTAATTATATCAGCTGTGTAGTTTCTAGTGTAACCGATGTGAAATGGCTAGCTAGTTAGCAGTTGGCGCTAATAGCGTTTCAATCGGTGACGTTACTCGCTCTGAGACCTTGGAAGTGGTTGTTCCCTCTTTGCTCTGCAAGGGCCGCGGCTTTTGTGGTGCGATGGGTGACGATGCTTCGTGGGTGGCTGTTGTACGGACGGTCCCTGGTTCGAGCCCAGGGACCCTACACTAGATCAAAGCCATAATGTGAACCTGGGGGGGGGGGGGTTGGTAATGCAGGAGGTCGATTAAGTTAGATTGAACAAAAAAGGGGGGGGTACTGAACCAAAAATGTAATTGCTTGTCGACAACGTGGTCATAGGCCTGGGAAGAAGAGTGCCGCTGGCATTTCACCTGACAAGACCAGATTTTAACATTATTTTAACTAAAATATAATGGGGGTTCCTGGTTTTCCTGGGTGGGGGGGTTCCCTGGGTTGCTGGTTTTTCCGGCAACTATCTGTTATCCTGTAGAACCGCGGATCCTCCCGTCTGTCCACCAGCCTGTTGGTTCAAGAGACCAATGAAGGACAAGCTGCTGCTGGAAATGTTCTATTTGGTGCCCAGAGTTTCACCGTAACATTGATTTTATCTGGTTTAGGAATAACTCCAAGCCCAGCTGTCGGTGGATCTAACTCTCTCTCTCTCTCTCTGTCCATCAGGCAGTCCATTCAAGGTACCAGTGAAAGACATGGTTGACCCCAGCAAGGTGAAGATCTCTGGACCCGGCGTGAGCTCAGGTGTCCGCGCCAATATCCCACAATCATTTACTGTGGACTGCAGCAAGGCCGGGGTGGCTCCGCTGTCTGTAGCCGTCACCGCACCGAAAGGTAAGGGTTTGATTCAGTGTGTGTGAGGTGGCCCCTCTCTGGCTGTCACAGCACCCCAAATGTCAGACTGGGTTAGTTTTATTTCTGTTAGTTGTAAGAGATGACAGGGAATTTACCCAGAGAGACTTGTGGTGACTACAACACATTTGCATGGCGCAGAGAATTGTTCTGCTGTTTTAAAGCTAATTTCCAGCAATTCTACACCTTTTTCTATCTTATGAAGTTGGGACTCGGTGGGGTGTGAATACTTATAGTACATTTGAATTTCACCTTTATTTAACCAGGTAGGCCAGTTGAGAACCAGTTCTCATTTACAACTGCAAAACGTACGCGGACACCTGCTTGTCGAATATCTCATTGCAAAATCATGGGCATTAACATGGAGTTGGTCCCCCCCTTAGCTGCTATAACAGCCTCTACACTTCTGGGAAGGCTTTCCACTAGATGTTGGAACATTGCTGCTATAACAGCCTCCACTCTTCTGGGAAGGCTTTCCACTAGATGTTGGAACATTGCTGCTATAACAGCCTCCACTCTTCTGGGAAGGCTTTCCACTAGATGTTGGAACATTGCTGCTATAACAGCCTCCACTCTTCTGGGAAGGCTTTCCACTAGATGTTGGAACATTGCTGCTATAACAGCCTCCACTCTTCTGGGAAGGCTTTCCACTAGATGTTGGAACATTGCTGCTATAACAGCCTCCACTCTTCTGGGAAGTCTTTCCACTAGATGTTGGAACATTGCTGCAGGTCGGGCACTGATTTTGAGCCGTTAGGTCTGGCTTGGCTGTCGGCGTGCCAATTCATGGGATTGAGGTCAGGTTTGGTTCTTCCACACCGATACAGATCTCTGCAAACTATTTCTGTATGGGCCTGGCTTTGTGCTTGGAGGTATTGTCATGCTGAAACTGGAAAGGGCCTTCCCCAAACTGTTGCCACAAAGTTGGAAGCACAGAATCGTCTAGAATGTCATTGCATAATGTAGCTTTAAGAGACCATTATTCTTCTGAACTTTAGTTGTCACTCATTCGGTGAGGTCGTTCTCCTGCCACCCGCCAAACCCAGATTCAGCCGTCGAACTGCCAAATGGTGACGCGTGAGTCATCACTCCAGAGAACGCGTTTCCACTGCTCCAGAGTCCAATGGCCACTAGCTTTCCACCCCTCCAGCCGAAGCTTGGCTTTGCGCATGGTGATCTTAGGCTTGTGTGCGGCTGCGTCAGCCATGATGCTCCCGAGGCGATTTTTAATCCCACTACACTCTTCAGCACTGGCCCTGTCCCGTTCTGTGAGCTTGTGTGGCCTACTACTTCGTGGCTCAATTTCGTCACGAACCGACTTGTTTGGTAAGGTGCCATCCTATGACTGTGCCACGTTTAGGCCTTTCTATTCCCAATGTTCTCCGTTTTAATATACACACCTGTCAGCAACAGGCTAAAATAGCAGACTCATTTGAACAGGTGTCCACATACTTTTGTATTTTTTTATGTCTAATTCAATACTTTTTATATTTTTTATTTATTTTACCTTTATTTAACCAGGCAAGTCAGTTAAGAACATATTCTTATTTTCAATGACTGCCTGGGAACAGTGGGTTAACTGCCTGTTCAGGGGCAGAACGACAGATTTGTACCTTGTCAGCTCGGGGGTTTGAACTCGCAACCTTCCGGTTACTGGTCCAACGCTCTAACCACTAGGCTACGCTGCCGCCCCGTTACTACTTTATTGTGTTCAATACCAATATTTTCCATTTCCGGTACGACTAAGGTCGGTCCTGTCCTGATGTCAGGTGTGTGTGTGTTTCTCAGGTGTGGCTGAGCCGGTGGAGGTGATAAACAACGGAGATGGAACACACACTGTAGCCTACACCCCTTCAGTGGAGGGACCCTACTCTGTAGTGGTCAAGTACGCTGACGAGGAGATCACGCGCAGGTAACTCACTGATCTGGACTCTGTTACATCGAGTACAGTGTGTTTTTGAGATGCTTGTCTGTTCATTCTTTAGCCACAGGTATTACAGCAGATAAACCCATTTTTACTGTGATTACACTGTGATCCCAGAGTTTTCCCTGTGAAATGTCTAGGAAAATCAAATGGGCAGTTAACATTTTTTCTTAAAAAGAATCTTTAAACTTCACGTAAGTAATATTCCTCGACTACTAAGGTTCAGTATGTTGGAACAGGGAGCGATTTTTAGTTGCTGTTCTTCCGAGAACACAAACACATCTTTCATCGTGTATAGTCAGGTCAGTCACCGGACAGAACCGTGCCCTAGGCCTATCAGTATAGGCAGGTCAGTCACCGGACAGTACCGTGCCCTAGGCCTATCAGTATAGGCAGGTCAGTCACCGGACAGAGGCCTATCAGTATCAGTCACCGGACAGAACCGTGCCCTAGGCCTATCAGTATAGTCAGGTCAGTCACCGGACAGAACCGTGCCCTAGGCCTATCAGTATAGTCAGGTCAGTCACCGGACAGAACCGTGCCCTAGGCCTATCAGTATAGGCAGGTCAGTCACCGGACAGAACCGTGCCCTAGGCCTATCAGTATAGGCAGGTCAGTCACCGGACAGAACCGTGCCCTAGGCCTATCAGTATAGGCAGGTCAGTCACCGGACAGAACCGTGCCCTAGGCCTATCAGTATAGGCAGGTCAGTCACCGGACAGAACCGTGCCCTAGGCCTATCAGTATAGTCAGGTCAGTCACCGGACAGAACCGTGCCCTAGGCCTATCAGTATAGTCAGGTCAGTCACCGGACAGAACCGTGCCCTAGGCCTATCAGTATAGTCAGGTCAGTCACCGGACAGAACCGTGCCCTAGGCCTATCAGTATAGTCAGGTCAGTCACCGGACAGAACCGTTTATCAGTATAGTTTTTTAGGTCAGTCACCGGACAATGTTTACACCTTAATTCTAGACCCTAGGCCTATCAGTATAGTCAGGTTTAGTCACCGGACCAGAACCGTGCCCTAGGCCTATCAGTGGTCCAGGTAGTCAGGTCAGTCACTTTCCAGGACAGTTCACCATCGTGCCAAGGACGCAGGAGGCCTATCAGTAGATCACAGTGAGTTCACCTGAGGGAACCGTGTTTCCTATCAGTAAGTCAGGCTGGACTTTCGAGAACACATAACGGCTAGTGTCTCGGCGGTGGGGGGTCCCGGTCAGAACCGGCCCTAGGCCTATCAGTATAGACAGGTCAGTCACCGGACAGACATCCCTAGGCCTATCAGTAAGGTTTTTTACAGGCCCCTGGGAGATCTTGATTTATTATTAGAACCGGCCTACAGAAGCCGGCAGCCCGCAGATCTTTTCACGCACCAATTTACATTTCCCAAATGCAACGGTGAACCGAGCAGTAGGCTGCCATTTCAATATTTATTACAGCAGTTGTCAGCATCACAGTAAAATTAACTTTCAGATACCCATCAAAAATGGCAAAACGGAAGGTGGACACTGAGAACCGGGGTTTCAAACAAGGTGGGAGTCGGAGTATTTATTGGAAAACCTTTCTTCTGTGTGGAGAAAGTGTGGCGGTACTGAAAGAGTATAATCTGAGACGACATCCACCGGACAAAAACAAGAATATGGACATGGAACAAAGGCTACAAAAGGCAGAGGAATTAAAACGAGGCCTCAAATCTCGACAGGCTCTGTTCAAAAAAGCCAAATCACAAGGCCAGGCTGCTGTCAAGGCCAGTTTTATTTTCAGAAGAGATCGCTAAATCAGCCCGGCCATTTACGGAGATTTCATCAAAAACTGCATGATTAAAGTTTGTGACTTTGCCCAGAAAAAAGGCCTCTTTTTAAATGTGAGTCTGCCTACCCATTTTATTGAGTGGATGATAAATTGCTGTTTTTTCTTTGAAGTAGTTTTGCTAAAATAGAAAATGGTGGCTAATACCGGTGGTCCAGGTCTAATATAAAGGAAATTTGTCCACTGGAGTGCCAGCCAGCTTTCCAGTGGAGTTCACCATCGATGCCAATTTTTTAGGACGCTTTGAGAGGGACAACTATCCGTCCAGATCACAGTGAGTTCACCTGAGGGTTGTATTGTGGTTCTCGAAGCAGGCTGGACTTTCGAGAAACATATAACGGCTAGTGTCTCGGCGGTGGTCGGTCAGTAGCACTGCTCTATGGGGTCTGTAGACGCCTATGGTCACCCTCCCTGCTCTATTTACAGGTAACTGTAGACGGTCAGTAGCACTGCTCTATGGATGGTCCCGGTAACTGTAGACGGTCAGTATCACTGCTCTATGGATGGTCCCGGTAACTGTAGACGGTCAGTATCACTGCTCTATGGATGGTCCCGGTAACTCTCCCTTTAACAGCCTGGTAAATGCATAGTAAATAAACACTACATATGTAGGAACAATTTAGTCTTAAACAAGAGAACCAAAGAAGGAAGTAGGAAGTACTACACTGCTCTATGGATGTACTTAGTAGTAACATATGTAAATACATGTAGCTTATTACTATGTGAATGTGTAGTAACGTCAGTCTCTTTAAAGAGTAATACCTAAAACACCAACATCCTCTTGGTCTTCTCTGTAGGGCGAAGTGTCGTCTTTTCACACAGAATGTACACTGCTCAAAAAAATAAAGGGAACACTTAAAGAGATTTTAATAAGAATATTTCATTCAGATCTAGGATGTGTTATTTTAGTGTTCCCTTTATTTTTTTTGAGTAGTGTAGTTACTTGTGAGGGACCACTGCGTTGATGACTCCATCCCACAAAGACAACTGCAAATCTGTCCTTGATCTCATTCAGTTTTTTTTATTTTTAACAACAAACATTATTACCACGTTCTCACTAACAGCGTAGGAAGGAAGGAAGAGGACTGTGAAATGAAGCCATTTTTTTCATGGAGTCTAAAGCAGTGGTTACCTCCACAGGCAACTAACTATAATGTATCTATGGAAACACCACTTCATCCTACAGCCCTGTCACTACAAACTAGCATCATGGGTAATGGATATAGAAATAACATGAGGAGATTATCAGCTAAATGATTATTAAGCTCATTTAAGTGGTAGTGATTATTTAGCTCATTTAAGTGGTAGTGATTATTTAGCTCATTTAAGTGGTAGTGATTATTTAGCTCATTTAAGTGGTAGTGATTATGAAGCTCATTTAAGTGGTAGTGATTATGAAGCTCATTTAAGTGGTAGTGATTATGAAGCTCATTTAAGTGGTAATAAATGATTAACTCATTTAAGCGTGTGAGCGTTTCTTTGTAGTGATTATGAAGCTCATTCAGCTGCTACTTGTACTTTTGGGACAAATGATTATGAAGCTCATTTGACTAAAAATATGGTAGTGATTAATAAATGAGCTCATTTAAAATGTGGTAGTGATTATGAAGCTCATTTACCTAACAAGTGGTCACTGATTCCATGTTCTCAAACTCATTTGTCCTACCAACAGATTGGTATCCTATCACATGATTTCTTTCCCCATTGGCAGAAGAACTCATTTTAAACAACACACCCCATGCCAGGAATCCAGACAAACATTTTCCTCAGTTTAACCAGTGACACACATTTTTTCCCCCAGTTGGTGCCACCAGATCATGATTATGAAACAATTTCATTTAAGGCGTCGTGATTAAAACAAAAACAAGTAATTTGCTTTCGGTAAAATAAATGATTAAATATCTTTCCAGCGTGATTCAAGATATTGATGTTTCTTGAATGTGGGTTATTTTGGGGGCTTTGAAACGGAAGAGCCTGATTGTGTGAATGTAGTAAACTAACAGGAAGTTAGCTCACCCATTCACGTAGTAAACTAACAGGAAGTATAGTACTTGCCAGTACATTTAAACTAACAGGAAGTATAGTACTCACAGTGGTCATGTTAAACTAACAGGAAGTATAGTACTTTAGTCTTAGTAAACTTGACAAAAGTATAGTACTCACTGCCAGTGGTCATGTAGTAAACTAACAGGAAGTATAGTACTCCCAGTGGTCATGTAGTAAACTAACAGGAAGTATAGTACTCACTGCCAGTGGTCATGTAGTAAACTAACAGGAAGTATAGTACTCGCTGCCAGTTCATGTAGTAAACTAACAGGAAGTATAGTACTCGCTGCCACTTAGTCATGTAGTAAACTAACAGGAAGTATAGTATCACATGCCAGTAGTCATGCATCAGGAAGTTGACTCCTGCCAAGTATAAATCACTGACTTCCATGTTCTCAAAAACTAACATATAGTACCTTGTCCTACCAACAGATTGTTAGTCATGTAGTAAACTAACAGGAAGTATAGTATCACATGAGTTTCTTAGTACTCCCCAGTAGTCAATTGGTAAACTAACAGGAAGTATAGTACTCAACAGTCATGATTAAACTAACAGGAAGTATAGTACTCATGCCAGTAGTCATGTAGTAAACTAACAGGAAGTTTACTCAGTTTAACCAGTGACAGTCAATGGTCATGAAGTATAGTACTTCCCCCAGTCATGTAGTAAACTAACAGGATTAGTACTCACTGCCAGATTTGGTCAGAAACAAGTTTCTTTCTGCCAGTAGTCATGTAAAAACTAACAGGAAGTATTTGCTGCCAGTAGTCATGTAAAACTAACAGGAAGTATAGTACTGTCATGTAGTAAACTTTTAGTACTCGCTGCCAGTAAATATCTTTCAAAGAAACTAACAGGAAGTATAGTACTCACTGCCAGTAGATTCAAGATATTGATGTGCCCAGTAGTCATGTAGTAAACTAACAGGAAGTATAGTACCCAGTGGTCATAATATAGTACTCGCTGCCAGTAGTCATGTAGTAAACTAACAGGATGTATAGTTCACTGCCAGTGGTCAGGAAGTATAGTACTCACTGCAGTAGTCATGTAGTAAACTAACAGGAAGTATAGTACTCAAAACACATTAGCCAGATTGTAGTAAACTAACAGGAAGTATAGTACTCGCTGCCAGTAGTCATGTAGTAAACTAACAGGAAGTATAGTACTCGCTGCCAGTAGTCATGTAGTAAACTAACAGGAAGTATAGTACTCACTGCCAGTGGTCATGCCAGGAAGTATAGTCAGTAGTCATGTAGTAAACTAACAGGAAGTATAGTACGCACTGCCAGTGGTCATGAAGTATAGTACTGCCAGTAGTCATGTAGTAAACTAACAGGAAGTATAGTACTCGCTGCCAGTGGTCATGTAGTAAACTAACAGTACTCACTGCCAGTGGTCATGTAGTAAACTAACAGGAAGAAGTATAGTGGTCATGTAAAACTAGTAAATGTAATGTTCTCATTAAAGTTGTAGCCTGCCAACCTATACACTTGACATGGCCAATTGTGCGCTATATATATAACATCTTGGTTGTAAAATAGTTGCTTGTGAGCTTAATATTAAGATGACAAATAATGAATTACTGGGTGAGTTAGGGAGTTTTTCCTAGCCACCGTGCTTCTACACCTCCATTGTTTGCTGTTGGGGGTTTTAGGCTGGGTTTCTGTACAGCACTTTGAGATATCAGCTGATGTACGAAGGGCTTTATAAATGCATTTGATTTGATTTGTTAAGCAGGATCACTTGTGTAATAGGTCTGAAACATTGTTTTTCTCAGGACCAAGATGGGAAGCCGAAGAGGGTTGGTATCCAGGACAACCGTGACGGGACCTACCTGGTGTCCTACGTACCTGACAAGGTGGGGCGGTACACCATCGTGATCAAGTACGGAGGAGATGAGATCCCTGCCTCGCCCTACCGGGTCAGAGCCACGTCCTCAGGAGACGCCAGCAAATGCACCGTCGCAGGTGAGGGAGTCGTCATGGGTGTCTGACGTGACCTGCATTCTGGACCTCAAGCTCATCCAATCACGGAGCACCGCAAATTTAATTTTTTTTTTACATTCGCTTGTTTTTGGCAGAAAGGAAACTATATGTTAACTAGAGAACTCTTTGGGCTCAAAGTTAAACACAGTGTTCTGTAATCTTAGCACCGGTGTTGAGCCCTGTGGAGGTAATGTTACACACTGGTCCTTCCAGACTGATAGGATATACTTTCCTCTCCCGGGGGGTGTGTGTGTGTGTGTGTATCGTGGACAAAAGGTTTTGCTACACAGAATCAAATGGATACAACGCACATTAGAATAACATCCTACATGCCTCTGATGTTCATCTGAGCTTTTCAGTTACAATTTTCTTCTCCTGACTTCTCTTTTTATCTGTTATTCCGACCAGGTCCTGGTATCGCCCCGTCATCGCGGTCGGGGAAGAGGTGGGCTTTGTGGTGAACGCTAAGGCAGCTGGGAAGGGGAAGGTGACATGTATCGTGGTGACGCCGGATGGGACCGAGGTGGAGGCTGATGTCATCCAGAACGAGGACGGAACATTCGATATCTTCTACACCGCACCGACCCCGGGAACTATGTCATATACGTACGGTTTGGAGGGGAGAACGTCCCCAAGAGCCCCTTCAAAGTCATGGTGAGATGCAGGGTAGTGGAATTCTACTGTTGGGGAAGATGCAGGGTTGTGGAACTATACTGTTGGGGGGGGCAGGGTAGTGGAATTCTACTGTTGGGGGAAGATGCAGGGTTGTGGAACTATACTGTTGGGGGGTGCAGGGTAGTGGAATTCTACTGTTGGGGGAGATGCAGGGTCGTGGAAGGATGCTGCCGGGGGGGCAGGGTTGTGGAAGGATGCTGCCGGGGGATGCAGGGTTGTGGAACTATACTGTTGGGGGAGATGCAGGGTCGTGGAAGGATGCTGCCGGGGGATGCAGGGTCGTGGAAGGATGCTGCCGGGGGATGCAGGGTCGTGGAAGGATGCTGCCGGGGGATGCAGGGTCGTGGAAGGATGCTGCCGGGGGATGCAGGGTCGTGGAAGGATGCTGCCGGGGGATGCAGGGTCGTGGAAGGATGCTGCCGGGGGATGCAGGGAAGGATGCTGCCGGGGGATGCAGGGAAGGATGCTGCCGGGGGATGCAGGGAAGGATGCTGCCGGGGGATGCAGGGAAGGATGCTGCCGGGGGATGCAGGGAAGGATGCTGCCGGGGGATGCAGGGAAGGATGCTGCCGGGGATGCAGGGAAGGATGCTGCCGGGGGATGCAGGGAAGGATGCTGCCGGGGGGATGCAGGGAAGGATGCTGCCGGGGGATGCAGGGAAGGATGCTGCCGGGGGATGCAGGGAAGGATGCTGCCGGGGGATGCAGGGTCGTGGAAGGATGCTGCCGGGGGATGCAGGGTCGTGGAAGGATGCTGCCGGGGGATGCAGGGTCGTGGAAGGATGCTGCCGGGGGATGCAGGGTCGTGGAAGGATGCTGCCGGGGGATGCAGGGTCGTGGAAGGATGCTGCCGGGGGATGCAGGGTCGTGGAAGGATGCTCTAATATGTTATGAAAATGCATCCCTGTGTCTTTGTCTGATCCTGTGCAGACATTTTGGATCCTGTTTCAGTTGTGATGGTGATAAGATCATGTCTTTTTAGATTGTGTGTGAAACCTGACATGGTTGTGATTCCCCAGGCGACTGATGAGGATCCAATGATGCAGCAACAGTCAGCCAATCAGCAGTCAGCTGCTCCTGGAGCCGCCGGATTCCAGCCATGGGTACAGAGTAGAGAAACACCTCTATCCATCTCCCTTCCTTCCTTCCTTCCTTCCTTCCTTCCTTCCAGCCCTGGGTACAGAGTAGAGAAACACCTCTATCCATCTCCTTCCTTCCTTCCTTCCAGCCCTGGGTACAGAGTAGAGAAACACCTCTATCCATCTCCCTTCCTTCCTTCCAGCCCTGGGTACAGAGTAGAGAAACACCTCTATCCATCTCCCTTCCTTCCTTCCAGCCCTGGGTACAGAGTAGAGAAACACCTCTATCCATCTCCCTTCCTTCCAGCCCTGGGTACAGAGTAGAGAAACACCTCTATCCATCTCCCTTCCTTCCTTCCTTCCTTCCAGCCCTGGGTACAGAGTAGAGAAACACCTCTATCCATCTCCCTTCCTTCCTTCCTTCTTTCCTTCCTTCCAGCCCTGGGTACAGAGTAGAGAAACACCTCTATCCATCTCCCTTCCTTCCAGCCCTGGGTACAGAGTAGAGAAACACCTCTATCCATCTCCCTTCCTTCCTTCCTTCCAGCCCTGGGTACAGAGTAGAGAAACACCTCTATCCATCTCCCTTCCTTCCTTCCTTCCAGCCCTGGGTACAGAGTAGAGAAACACCTCTATCCATCTCCCTTCCTTCCTTCCTTCCAGCCCTGGGTACAGAGTAGAGAAACACCTCTATCCATCTCCCTTCCTTCCTTCCTTCCAGCCCTGGGTACAGAGTAGAGAAACACCTCTATCCATCTCCCTTCCTTCCTTCCTTCCAGCCCTGGGTACAGAGTAGAGAAACACCTCTATCCATCTCCCTTCCTTCCTTCCTTCCAGCCCTGATCAGACTGAGAAACACCCATGCCATCTTAGTTCCTTCCTTCCTTCCTCCATCCTGCCCTGGGTACAGAGTCAGAAACACCTCTATCCATCTCCCTTCCTTCCTTCCAGCCCTGGGTACAGAGTGAGAAACACCTCTATCCATCTCCCTTCCTTCCTTCCAGCCCTGGGTACTGTGTTCACACATCCATTCCTTCCTTCCTTCCTTCCTTCCTTCCTTCCAGCCCTGGGTACAGAGTAGAGAAACACCTTATCCATCTCCCTTCCTCCTCCTTCCTTCCTTCCTTCCTTCCTTCCTTCCTTCCTTCCTTCCTTCCTTCCTTCCAGCCCTGGGTACAGAGTAGAGAAACACCTCTATCCATCTCCCTTCCTTCCTTCCTTCTTTCCTTCCTTCCAGCCCTGGGTACAGAGTAGAGAAACACCTCTATCCATCTCTCTTCCTTCCAGCCCTGGGTACAGAGTAGAGAAACACCTCTATCCATCTCCCTTCCTTCCAGCCCTGGGTACAGAGTAGGCCGCAGAGTAGAGAAACCAGATCCATCTCCGTCCTTCCTTCCTTCCAGCCCTGGGACAGAGTACACCGTATCCATCTCCTTCCTTCCTTCCTTCCAGCCCTGGGTACAGAGTAGAGAAACACCTCTATCCATCTCCCTTCCTTCCTTCCTTCCAGCCCTTGGCCACCAGACAGAGTGCCCTCTATCCATCCCCTTCCTCCCTTCCTTCCTTCCTTCCAGCCCTGACAGACCCGAGAAACACCTCTATCCATCTCCCTGTTTTTTTGGGCTAATATTCTACCGCTCTCTGATCGTACACTGGAGAAAGACCCGTGTCCCATGCCATGTTAGTTCCATTTCGTTATCTAGTCTCCATCCTGCCCTCGTTGTCAGTCAGCGACCCCAACCGTGGCACCATGCCAGACCCATTACAGTGGAAACACAGACGCCTCTCTCCTGTTCCTACCACAATAGGACTGTGTGGGATCACACACATATTCCTCGACTACTAAGGTTCAGTATGTTGGAACGGAGAGGGATTTTTCCTTGCTTTTCTTCCGAGAACACAGACGCACATCTTTCATCGTGTATAGTCAGGACGGCCACCAGACAGACCCGTCCATCAGGACGGCCACCAGATAGACCCGTGCCCTAGGCCACCAGACAGACCCGTGCCCTAGGCCCGTCCATCAGGACGGCCACCAGACAGACCCTTGGCCACCAGACAGACCCGTGCCCTTGGCCACCAGACAGACCCGTGCCCTTGGCCACCAGACAGACCCGTGCCCTTGGCCACCAGACAGACCCGTGCCCTTGGCCACCAGACAGACCCGTGCCCTTGGCCACCAGACAGACCCGTGCCCTTGGCCACCAGACAGACCCGTGCCCTTGGCCACCAGACAGACCCGTGCCCTTGGCCACCAGACAGACCCGTGCCCTTGGCCACCAGACAGACCCGTGCCCTTGGCCACCAGACAGACCCGTGCCCTTGGCCACCAGACAGACCCGTGCCCTTGGCCACCAGACAGACCCGTGCCCTTGGCCACCAGACAGACCCGTGCCCTTGGCCACCAGACAGACCCGTGCCCTTGGCCACCAGACAGACCCGTGCCCTTGGCCACCAGACAGACCCGTGCCCTTGGCCACCAGACAGACCCGTGCCCTTGGCCACCAGACAGACCCGTGCCCACCAGACAGACCCGTGCCCACCAGACAGACCCGTGCCCTTGGCCACCAGACAGACCCGTGCCCACCAGACAGACCCGTGCCCACCAGACAGACCCGTGCCCTTGGCCACCAGACAGACCCGTGCCCTTGGCCACCAGACAGACCCGTGCCCTTGGCCACCAGACAGACCCGTGCCCTTGGCCACCAGGACCCGTGCCCTTGGCCACCAGACAGACCCGTGCCCTTGGCCACCAGACAGACCCGTGCCCTTGGCCACCAGACAGACCCGTGCCCTTGGCCACCAGACAGACCCGTGCCCTTGGCCACCAGACAGACCCGTGCCCTTGGCCACCAGACAGACCCGTGCCCTTGGCCACCAGACAGACCCGTGCCCTTGGCCACCAGACAGACCCGTGCCCTTGGCCACCAGACAGACCCGTGCCCTTGGCCACCAGACAGACCCGTGCCCTTGGCCACCAGACAGACCCGTGCCCTTGGCCACCAGACAGACCCGTGCCCTTGGCCACCAGACAGACCCGTGCCCTTGGCCACCAGACAGACCCGTGCCCTTGGCCACCAGACAGACCCGTGCCCTTGGCCACCAGACAGACCCGTGCCCTTGGCCACCAGACAGACCCGTGCCCTTGGCCCGTCCATCAGGGCGGCCACCAGACAGACCCGTGCCCTTGGCCACCAGACAGACCCGTGCCCTTGGCCACCAGACAGACCCGTGCCCTTGGCCCGTCCATCAGGGCGGCCACCAGACAGACCCGTGCCCTTGGCCACCAGACAGACCCGTGCCCTTGGCCACCAGACAGACCCGTGCCCTTGGCCCGTCCATCAGGGCGGCCACCAGACAGACCCGTGCCCTTGGCCCGTCCATCAGGGCGGCCACCAGACAGACCCGTGCCCTTGGCCCGTCCATCAGGGCGGCCACCAGACAGACCCGTG
Source organism: Oncorhynchus gorbuscha (assembly GCF_021184085.1). Taxonomy (NCBI): domain Eukaryota; kingdom Metazoa; phylum Chordata; class Actinopteri; order Salmoniformes; family Salmonidae; genus Oncorhynchus; species Oncorhynchus gorbuscha. The sequence continues at coordinate 3,955,513 of NC_060175.1, forward strand.
CCCTTGGCCACCAGACAGACCCGTGCCCTTGGCCACCAGACAGACCCGTGCCCTTGGCCACCAGACAGACCCGTGCCCTTGGCCACCAGACAGACCCGTGCCCTTGGCCCGTCCATCAGGGCGGCCACCAGACAGACCCGTGCCCTTGGCCACCAGACAGACCCGTGCCCTTGGCCCGTCCATCAGGGCGGCCACCAGACAGACCCGTGCCCTTGGCCCGTCCATCAGGGCGGCCACCAGACAGACCCGTGCCCTTGGCCCGTCCATCAGGGCGGCCACCAGACAGACCCGTGCCCTTGGCCTGACTATCGAGGGTATATCAAAAGCTGAATCTGGCAAAGTCTTGGCTTGCAATGTCTATCAAAATGCATCTTCTGTCCTCTACTCATCCTCTTCCCTGCTCATCTACTATATATTACCATGGTTACAGGTATTTGGGTTTCTCTTCCTCGCTCTTCCCAGGAGTTCTGAGAGCTTCTGTTTTTCCAGGTATCTGTTATCTCTCTCTCCACCCATCCCTCCTTCCTTTACTCCATGCACCCCTGTACTCCTGCAAGAGGCACCGAACGGAACCAGTCTGCCCTGATGGCTTGTATCTGAATCCCTGCCTGCCTACCTGATTTTCTCTTACCTCTGCTTTTACTACAGGACGACTCAGGCAGAATGAGATTGTAAATGGTAGAAATACAGTGGAGATAGTCACACTTCCTGTTTTGACAGATCTCCTACCAAAGACGTATCAGTCACGTTTTTAACGATCACCCTCCCCATCCCCCTCTTGTTTCCCTCTCCCCTCCAGGTCACAGACGGGTCCTATAACCCAGCCAACCGTATGAACGGAACAGGTTTCAGGCCCTTCGACATGGTCATTCCTTTCGCCTTCCGTAAGGGAGAGATCACAGGTGAGGTTCTGAACAATAACTCTGTAACTTCCTGTTGAGGGAGAGTTAAGAGGTGCGACACTGACCACTGCAGTAACAGATCAAGGGCCATATCATAGGTGAGTCATTGACAGGCATATCTTTCCAGTAAGATAGGATGGAGAGGCCTGTCTCATCATTAACCTCTCTGGGATATTCGGGACTGTAGCGTCCCACCTCAACAGCCAGTGAAAGTGCAGAGCGCCAAATTCAAAACAAATCTTAAAATTCCTCAAGCATACAAGTGTTTTACACCATTTTTAAAGACACTACTTGTAAATCCAGCCACAGTGTCCGATTTCAAATAGGCTTTACAGCGAAAGCACCACAAACGATTGTTTGGTCACCACCAAGTCACAGAAAAACACAGCCATTTGTCGATGAAAATACAAGTGTTATGCATAGAATTTTAGATTAACTTCTCCTTAATGCAACCGCTGTGTCAGATTTCAAAAAAGCTTTACGAAAAAGCAAACCATGCAATAATCTGAGTACAGCGCTCAGACAATAAAACAGCCCAAAAAATATCTGCCATGTTGTGTAGTCAACAGAGGTCAGAAATAGCATTATAAATATTCACTTACATTTGCTCTTCATCAGAATGCACTCCCAGGAATCCCTGATCCACAGTAAGTGTTTGATTTGTTCGATATAGTCCCTCATTTATGTCCAAATACCTCGATGTTCGTGCGTTTTAATACACAATCCAAAATCACGATGTGCCGGCGAGTCCATGCGAAAGTTAAGAAAGTTATATTACAGTTCGTAGAAACATGTCAAACAAAGTATCGAATCAATCTTTAGGATGTTTTTATCATAAATCATAAATGTTCCAACCGGACAATTCCTTTGTCTGTATGAAATCAATGGAACGAGGGTTAACTTTATCATGAACGCTCGTCACGAGCTGATGGGGACTCTGTCAGACACCTGACTCAAACAGCCCTTATGAGCCCCCACTTCACAGTAGAAGCATCAAACAAGGTTCTAAAGACTGACATCTAGTGGAAGTCTTAGGAAGTGCAATATGACCAATATCCCACTATCTTCGATAGGGCGCAAGTTGAAAAACTACAAACCTCAAATTTCCCACTTCCTGGTTGGATTTTTCTCAGGTTTTTACCATATGAGTTCTGTTATACTCAGACATCATTCAAACAGTTAGAAACGTCAGTGTTTTCTATCCACTTATACTAATAATATGCATATTTTAGTTTTTATGGCTGAGTAGCAGGTAGTTTACTCTGGGCACCTTATTCATCCAAGCTACTCATTACTGCCCCCCCAGTCTCAAAGAAGTTAACTAAACACATTGGAATGAGATGCTTCCTGGCACAGTGACCTGTCGATTTGGTGGGGCAGTGTGGAGTGACCTGTCGATTTGGTGGGGCAGTGTAACTTCTCTTAGTAGCCTACGTTCTCTCTCTCTAGGTGAGGTCCACATGCCGTCGGGGAAGACTGCTCAGCCTGAGATCATGGACAACAAGGACGGGACAGTCACAGTGAAGTTTGCCCCGACTGAGGCCGGTCTACACGAGATGCACATCAAGTACAACGGAACACACATTCCAGGTCAGAGCACACACAACACAACGTGCACACAACACAACACAACGTGCACACAACACAACACAACGTGCACACAACACAACACAACGTGCACACAACACAACACAACGTGCACACAACACAACACAACGTGCACACAACACAACACAACGTGCACACAACACAACACAACGTGCACACAACACAACACAACACAACGTGCACACAACACAACACAACACAACGTGCACACAACACAACACAACACAACGTGCACACAACACAACACAACACAACGTGCACACAACACAACACAACGTGCACACAACACAACACAACACAACGTGCACACAACACAACACAACACAACGTGCACACAACACAACACAACACAACGTGCACACAACACAACACAACACAACGTGCACACAACACAACACAACGTGCACACAACACAACACAACGTGCACACAACACAACACAACGTGCACACAACACAACACAACGTGCACACAACACAACACAACGTGCACACAACACAACACAACGTGCACACAACACAACACAACACAACGTGCACACAACACAACACAACGTGCACACAACACAACACAACGTGCACACAACACAACACAACGTGCACACAACACAACACAACGTGCACACAACACAACACAACGTGCACACAACACAACACAACGTGCACACAACACAACACAACGTGCACACAACACAACACAACACAACGTGCACACAACACAACACAACACAACGTGCACACAACACAACACAACACAACGTGCACACAACACAACACAACACAACGTGCACACAACACAACACAACACAACGTGCACACAACACAACACAACGTGCACACAACACAACACAACGTGCACACAACACAACACAACGTGCACACAACACAACACAACGTGCACACAACACAACACAACGTGCACACAACACAACACAACGTGCACACAACACAACACAACGTGCACACAACACAACACAACGTGCACACAACACAACACAACGTGCACACAACACAACACAACGTGCACACAACGTGCACACAACACAACACAACGTGCACACAACACAACACAACGTGCACACAACACAACACAACGTGCACACAACACAACACAACACAACGTGCACACAACACAACACAACACAACGTGCACACAACACAACACAACACAACGTGCACACAACACAACACAACACAACGTGCACACAACACAACACAACACAACGTGCACACAACACAACACAACACAACACAACACAACGTGCACACAACACAACACAACACAACGTGCACACAACACAACACAACACAACGTGCACACAACACAACACAACACAACGTGCACACAACACAACACAACACAACGTGCACACAACACAACACAACACAACGTGCACACAACACAACACAACACAACGTGCACACAACACAACACAACACAACGTGCACACAACACAACACAACACAACGTGCACACAACACAACACAACACAACGTGCACACAACACAACACAACACAACGTGCACACAACACAACGTGCACTTTCAGGGTTTGTTTACTTGTTTGTTTTGCTGCTAGAATAACAGGCTGTGGAACAAAGGCAAATATCTCCCCAACGCAGGAACACAGATCTCACACACACCACACAGGGCACAGAGGAGTGATGAATATCCTGTCGGGATTCCTGTGTGTTGATGTCATGAACAGGACATACCAGGGAGGGAGGAGGGGGGAGAGGCGGAGGGAGGGGGAGAGGCGGAGGGAGGGGGAGAGGCGGAGGGAGGGGGGGGGAGAGGCGGAGGGAGGGGGAGAGGCGGAGGGAGGGGGGAGAGGCGGAGGGAGGGGGGAGAGGCGGAGGGAGGGGGGGGGGAGAGGCGGAGGGAGGGGGGAGGGGAGAGGCGGAGGGAGGGGGGAGGGGAGAGGCGGAGGAGGGGGGGAGGGGAGAGGCGGAGGGAGGGGGGGGAGGGGAGAGGGCGGAGGGAGGGGGGGAGAGATCGGAGGGAGGGGGATGTCAGAACAGGCGGAGGGAGGGGGGGAGAGGCGGAGGGAGGGGGGGAGGCGGAGGGAGGGGGGAGAGGCGGAGGGAGGGGGGAGAGGCGGAGGGAGGGGGAGAGGCGGAGGGAAGAAGAGAATCGCTCAGTTGAAAAGATCCTCCTTTCTGCGAGATTCTGTTTTGAGCTCAGACCTGTTGAGATGACGCTGTTGGTGAAAGACTTCTCCTGGTGATATCAGGAGAATGTGTCGATCCCTCCCTGGGACCCTTGGAGGGCTACTGTGGGGATACGGTGTGCGGAATGGAGGGTTAGTGTGGGGGTACGGTGTGCGGAATGGATGGCTACTGTGGGGGTACGGTGTGCGGAATGGATGGCTACTGTGGGGGTACGGTGTGAGGAATGGAGGGTTAGTGTGGGGGTACGGTGTGAGGAATGGAGGGTTAGTGTGGGGGTACGGTGTGAGGAATGGAGGGCTACTGTGGGGGTACGGTGTGAGGAATGGAGGTTTAGTGTGGGGGGTACGGGGGGATCAACACCTGATCTCTGCTGTCCAACCTGGATGGATATTTGTTGTAATGCAGACGAGAGCTCTGCATCAGCGTACTATGAGTTTTGATGCTCAGACACAGTACTCGTAGACAACCACCACGTGTTATAGGACCAGGAGTTGTTCTGTCTGATCAAGGACAACTCCTAGCCCTCCTAGCTTATAGTCTCAGGTTGATGATGTTGTCGTTGTCTCTTCAGAGTCTCCTCTACAGTTCTATGTGAACAACGCCAACAGTGCCAATGTGACTGCCTCCGGTCCCGGTCTGGTCTACGGCGTCGCCAACAGGACTGCCATGTTCACCATCTACACAGAGGACGCTGCCGAGGGTACGTACAGAGGAGACATGGTTTGCTCTGAGGGGGAATTGAAATGCGTAGCATAGCAGAGACTTTCATGTTTTACTGTAAATGATGACTGGTAGATGCCGTGGCTGTCTGGAACATCCTTATGAAAGTGTTAGAGGAACCATCTGATCCCCGTTGACCGTTTCTGACTGGTCTCCAGGAGGTTTGGACTTGGCCATCGAGGGTCCTTCCAAGGCAGATATCACCTGTGTGGATAATAAAGATGGTACCTGCACAGTGACCTACCTGCCTGTTCTCCCTGGAGACTACCATATCCTGGTCAGATACAACGACAAGCACATCGCTGGCAGCCCCTTCAACGCTAGGATCACCGGTAAGACACACACACACACACACAATGCTAGGATCACATAACACTTTCTCTCTCTCTCTCTCTCCTAACCTTATTACAACATACTGGTGCCCTGCAATGAAAAGACTAACGTTACATTCACACTCTCTGAGAGAAAAGCACATGGTCAGTGGTTCAGCTTGTGGTATGCCGCGGTACTGCACGTTGGCGTGCATGACGTCATCGTTGCCGTTAATGCTCGTTTGACCACCAGAGGGCGTCTTTGAGAAGTTGTTTTAAAGACTAGGAGGCTGTAGGTTTGAGTCTTGCTTCTCTGTTGCTGTTTTGAGCAGGACTTATTGGCATACCGGCCTCTTTCAATATACAGTATGTCATGTTATCCATGTCTTTAAATGCCGTCAAACATTTCAGTTATAAAACGAAATAACAAAAGGAGCCTTGAATAATAAATCAAAAAATGAATAAATCGTAACTTGTCGGTTAAAGGCGTTGAATTCACAAATGCGTTTGACTGTTTTTAATATTGGCTGTACTAGACTTTACAATATATTTTTTAGAACAGACTAATGGGGTTGATTCTAATTTGTTTGTAAATTATTTGTTTTGTTTATCTAAAATTAAATTGATTCATATTATGGTTTTTCTTTTCCAAGAAAGAGAGGCTACTGTCAAATGCTTTTTGTCGGCCTGTGTTTCTCTTAGAAGATGGAGCAGTACAACATGACTGGTCAGGACAAGGCCAAGGTTACTAAGTGAAGAGCAAAATGATCCTAACATTTCCACACCCTAGTTCTAGTCTAACCAATATCCAAACAGAGATTCAGTGAAAATACAAATCAGATTTATCAAGACCAGTCCCCCATGCTGGTCTCAGAGCAGTGTGAAACGGACCAGTCTCCATGCTGGTCTCAGAGCAGTGTGTAACGGTCCATTCTCCATGCTGGTCTCAGAGCAGTGTGAAACGGACCAGTCTCCATGCTGGTCTCAGAGCAGTGTGTAACGGACCAGTCTCCATGCTGGTCTCAGCAGTATGAAACGGTGCTGAAATGGTTGACCACACGTGGGTAGGCTATTGCTTCAAATCCTATTTTAACATGGGATAACTTTGGGAGTTTCAGTAAGCAACCATTTGCCTTCAATTGCATTAGCCTACTTTATTCCACTATTTCTGTCGTTCAGTGATTTTATTCCCTCAGTGAATCGTTATGGATCCATCCAGATGAGGTTAGAAACCAGATGGGTGACGTGACTCGCACACATCATTAATAGGTTTAAAGTCCCTAAACTCATCAAGAGCCTGTCGAGTGGTTGGCTTCTTTTGTATTCCAGTGTATTGGACAGGCTGCTAAACCATTTCCACCTGCCCCACAGTGTTGTGCTCAGTGCACTTTCAGTCCATTCTCTGACTCTACCAATGACACCAGATCGTTATTTATATAAACTTTTTAACGTTCTGCCAGTAAATGTAATCAATAAAACACCTATCCCTGACCTGATTCTCTAAGTCTCATCCTGAAAGCCTCTAACTCACTAACCCCTGTCTGTCTCTTCGCAGAGGAGAAACGTTGTTCCCAGTTGAAGTTGGGTTCTGCAGCAGACTTCTCCCTGGACATTACAGAAACTGACCTGTCTCTACTTACCGCCAGCATCAAAGCCCCCTCTGGCCGCGATGAACCATGTCTGCTCAAGAGACAGCCCAACAACCACATCGGTAAGACCTGACCCCAGCCAAATAACCACATCGGTAAGACCTGACCCTAACCCCAGCCCGACGACCACGTCGGTACGTCCTGACCCCAGCCCGACGACCACGTCGGTACGTCCTGACCCCAGCCCGACGACCACGTCGGTACGTCCTGACCCCCAGCCCGACGACCACGTCGGTACGTCCTGACCCCCAGCCCGACGACCACGTCGGTACGTCCTGACCCCCAGCCCGACGACCACGTCGGTACGTCCTGACCCCCAGCCCGACGACCACGTCGGTACGTCCCTGACCCCCAGCCCGACGACCACGTCGGTACGTCCTGACCCCCAGCCCGACGACCACGTCGGTACGTCCTGACCCCCAGCCCGACGACCACGTCGGTACGTCCTGACCCCAGCCCGACGACCATCCATCTTGTAAAGCATGGCTGCTCCCCCTGTGGCAGGGCTGTGTGTCCTGGGAATCTGCTTAAACCTGTACAGTCTTATTATTCTTCAGCGGTAAACAAATGTGTGGAATAACTGTTTGCCGGCCGCGATGTGACTGTAGCGCTCCTTATACTTTCAATGCATTTTTACACCGAAGGTGGATGAACTGTTGGTCTGTTTACCCACTGATTCAACTGACTGAAGGGCTGGGAGTTTTCTTGAGGAATTACATTTGTTTGGCAAGGGAGTATGGAGACAGGATGTATGTGCTGGTATATACCATGTATGAGTAGGGTCACTGACAGGTGATGTATGAGTAGGGTCACTGACAGGTGATGTATGAGTAGGGTCACTGACAGGTGATGTATGAGTAGGGTCACTGACAGGTGATGTATGAGTAGGGTCACTGACAGGTGATGTATGAGTAGGGTCACTGACAGGTGATGTATGAGTAGGGTCACTGACAGGTGATGTATGAGTAGGGTCACTGACAGGTGATGTATGAGTAGGGTCACTGACAGGTGATGTATGAGTAGGGTCACTGACAGGTGATGTATGAGTAGGGTCACTGACAGGTGATGTATGAGTGGGTCACTGACAGGTGATGTATGAGTAGGTCACTGACAGGTGACTGCACTGGTATGGATTTATGTCTGACCTATAATAAATGAATTTATGTCTAGATTAAAATAGCTTAGCAGGGCCTCTAACTCTCTCTCCCTGCCCCTCTGTCCCATCTACCCTTTCTCCCTTTTTCTCTCTCTCTCTCCCTGCCCCTCTGTCCCATCTACCCTTTCTCCCTTTTTCTCTCTCTCTCCCTGCCCCTCTGTCCCATCTACCCTTCCCCTTTTCTCTCTCTCTCTCTCTCTGCCCCTCTGTCTCATCTACCCTTCCCCTTTTCTCTCTCTCTCTGCCCCTCTGTCCCATCTACCCTTCCTCCCCTTTTCTCTCTCTCTCCCCAGGTATTTCCTTCATCCCGAGGGAGGTTGGGGAGCACGTGGTGAGCATCAAGAAGAATGGCTGCCATGTTCCCAACAGCCCCATCACAATCATGGTTGTGCAATCTGAGATCGGAGACGCCTCCAAGGTCAAGGTGTACGGACAGGGGCTGGTCGAGGGACACACCTTCGACACGTCTGACTTTGTGGTAGACACACGAGAAGCAGGTGAGTGTCTTGAATAGTACCCTATAACTTGTTACACCCCGCCAAACTCTGTTACTACTACCCCCCCCTTAAAATAATGCGTCTCCTATTGGGAATGGTTGCTTTAAGAGGCCATGGGGGTTGATTTTGTAGTTAGTCTTGTTAGAGCCGATTTGGACATATTTGTATAAAAAAACGAACGTATGGAGCTCCATGTATATTTGTGTAAATATATTAAATATGAATGTAAATGATGAAATATTAGGTACGTACTTTTATGATTTATATTTACCTGATTGAGATGTATTCATTTGTTGTTAGTGTAACTCAGCCATTTGGCCCCCCCTCTTGCCTGTTCATTGTATTGTGGTAATTGTGTTAGGATAAAGGCAGGAAGTTGGGCCTTCGGGAGGGAGTCCTTGCTAGATGCGGGAGCGGTATAGTTTTTTGACCATACAGACATACAGACATATAGGTCATAATATGTATTTTCCATATCAAGTATTCTATGCTTTAAGTTGATTGGAGAATCATTTATATGTTAGATATAAGAAGAAAAAAACATTTTTGTTGCACCATATCCCTGGATGTCATGGAATGTTTGGCCTTTTGGAAACCTTGACTGTGGACTGTATGCATACCAAACAACCCCGCTTCAGGCTTGGGCAGTGGCTATGGTAAAGACTAAAGGAAGCCACTACAAGTCTCATGTTCTTACGGGCCTGGTTCCTGTGTCTCCGGGGCCTGGTTCCTGTGTCTCCGGGGCCTGGTTCCCAGCGTTTCTGTTTCCCGTTATTGATTCTCACACCTTCACACACACTTAACACAATGTCTCTGGCGGTGTCTCAGGTTCCGTTAACGGTAGTTAACATAAGTGAGAGAATCTAAGTTTCAGCCAAAACCTCTACAGTGTGATTAGGACCTAGGATGTTGTGGAGTCAGTGGCTGTGTCCCGAATGGAACCCTATTCCCTATTGGCCCTGGTTAAATTGTAGTGAACAGGCTGTGGTTTGGGACACAGTCGTTGTGATTGGGTAGAATAGTCGGGCCTCCAATCAGACTGGGTATGGAACAGGCCTACAGATATAAAGGAAGAGAATGAACCATAATGGGGTTATTTAACCTTTAACACTGTATTACGGCGAACCCAAACTATTCTTTCTGGAAACCAGAGATGTGATTCTGTTATTAAGTTTAGTCTTCGTTGACTGTATAATGTGAACGTGATAATGTGGCTTTTACGTCTGGATTTGTCAGTCAATCTCCAGCGTCATGGTTGGATAGAAAGCATCTTTTGATTTGGTCAAATGGTCCCAATGGTTTCCTAAACGGACACGACTGCTGAATGCAGTTGAGTGGGGTTCAAATCTAAAGAATGTTTTTCAACCTTTTTATTTAACTAAAGTCTGAACAAATTCTTATTTACAATGATGGCCTACCCCGGGCCAAACCCGGACGATGCTGGGCCATTTGTACACCGTCCTATGGGACTCCCAATCACAGCCGGTTGTGATACGGCCCGGAATCGAACCATGGTCTAAGGCACTGCATCGCAACCGCTGCGCCACTTGGCAACACATGGCTCAGTCTCACTCTCAGAACTGCCTGACTGGTGTTGTTGTAGGCTACAGGGGTCTGATCCGGTCTATCCAGGGTCTGACTGTCTACTCTGTCACCCAGGTTACAGGGGTCTGATCCTGTCTATCCAGGGTCTGACTGTCTACTCTGTCACCCAGGTTACGGGGGTCTGATCCTGTCTATCCAGGGTCTGACTGTCTACTGTCACCCAGGCTACGGGGGTCTGATCCTGTCTATCCAGGGTCTGACTGTCTACTCTGTCACCCAGGTTACGGGGGTCTGATCCTGTCTATCCAGGGTCTGACTGTCTACTGTCACCCAGGCTACAGGGGTCTGATCCTGTCTATCCAGGGTCTGACTGTCTACTGTCACCCAGGTTACGGGGGTCTGATCCGGTCTATCCAGGGTCTGACTGTCTACTCTGTCACCCAGGTTACGGGGGTCTGGCCCTATCTGTTGAGGGACCCAGTAAGGTGGACATCCAGACCCAGGACGTGGAGGATGGGACATGTGTCGTCTCCTACTGCCCGTCAGAACCAGGCTCCTACATCGTCTCCGTACGCTTCGCTGACCAACACGTGCCAGGTGAGTCTACGTACAGCTCTGTTATTGTACCAGACTCTCCTTTATACCAAAATGATCAGGGTCAACGAGGAGGATCCTACCAATCAGGTTTGAGGAGTTAACTTTGGGGTTCGACTCGGGATAACTGGTCATAGGAATGTGGCTCACCTTTTAGCCAGGTACATTTCTATGACAATGAATCATTTACTAACCTTCTCTGCGGCAGGCTAACTCAATGGGTGGGCTAGACCATACTATTTACCACAACAAACTGATGCTGCTCTGCGGCAGGCTTACTCAATGGGTGGGCTAGACCATACTATTTACCACAACAAACTGATGCTGCTCTGCGGCAGGCTAACTCAATGGGTGGGCTAGACCATACTATTTACCACAACAAACTGATGCTGGCCCTAAGACTGCACTCAACCAGCTGTATACGACCATAGAGCAAACAGGAAAACGCTCATCCAGAGGTGGCATTCCTAGTGGCCGGTGATTTTAATGCGGGGAAACATAAATCCGTTTCGCCTCATTTCTACCAGCATGTTAAATGTGCAACCAGAGGGAGAACAAACTCTATACCGCCTTTACTCCACACAGAGACTCATACAAAGCTGCAAATCTGACCTTAACTCTCATCCTGATTCCCGCTTACAAGCAAAAACTCAAACTGGAAGTACCAGTGACCGTGGTCCAGTGACCGTGGTCCAATGAAGTGAATGCTTATCTACAGAACTGTTTCCCTAACAGACTGGGGTATGTTCTGGAATAATCTGATGGAATTTAGGCGTTAACGACATCAGTCATCGGCTAATTTAACTACGTCGACAAAACCGTCCCCACAGTTGACCGTACGTACATTCCCCAACCAGAAGCCATGGATTACAGGCAACATCCGCACTGAGCTAAAAGCTAGAGTTGCCACGTTGAAGGAGCGGGACTCTAATCTGGATGTTTATATGACATCCCACTACGACGTCCGAGCAGTCAAACGGGCAAAGCGTCAATACAGGACTGAGATTTAACTCCGCCGGCTCTGACATCCTGCCACATCGATCACGGATTCCAAAGGGTAACCCAGCCACGAGCTGCCCAGTGACACGACCAGATGAGCTAAATGCCTTCAATTCTCATCAATCTACACACAATTCCCCATAATGACAAAGCAAAAACAGGTTTTTAGAATTGTTTGCTAATTTTATTAAAAAATTAAATCTGATTTACATAAGTATTCAGACCCTTTACTCAGTACTTTGGGTAAGCACCTTTGGCAGCGAATACGGCTTTGAGTGTTATTGGGTATGACGCTACAAGCTTGGCACACCTGTATTTCTAGAATGCCCTTCGAACCAATTAGATCCAAGTATTCAACAACTCTGTGATATTAGAGTTAAATATAACTCCACTCGATTACTGCCTGGTCTCCATCCTGGTACTTCTAAAAGCTTGTTTTCTACCACAGCCTTCTGAATTTGTGACAACTTCCTCTTTTTGATTTGGGCACAAATGAAAATGTGGCTCAGTCTAGCCCATGGATTGATGTTTCTGCGTTCAACTAGCCACGAGCAACATGGGCGGACGAGCAATATCCACCGTCGTTGTACGGTTGAAGCCAGAGCTGGAATGTGAAGAACTGAAGCTAGTTCGCTTTATAAAACCCTGAGTAGATGTAATGTGCTTCGTATCTAAGATGCCCATCTGGTGTTGCAGCAGAGCTTGAAGTTGTGAATTGTCAGTGATCTCATTTTTAAAATGGTATAATGTTAATTTGATTAATTTCTTCTAAAATGAAGTGACCGTTGTCCCTGCTGTGTGTGTTCGTCGCCACAGGCAGCCCGTTCGCGGTGAAGGTGACCGGTGAGGGCCGTATCAGAGAGAGCATCACCAGGAGACAGAAGGCTGCTTCCATCGCCACTGTCGGTAGTGTCTGTGACCTCAACCTCAAGATACCAGGTAAGAACACCTATAGAATGTATTATCAACCTGTGTATGTATTTATATATTACCAGCCTGTATATAACCTATATATATTACCAGCCTGTATATAACCTATATATATTACCAGCCTGTATATAACCTATATATATTACCAGCCTGAAATGTTTTAATATTGAATTGAATTGTTTAGTTATAATAGGCCTTTAATTTGTTACATTCACTGACCGGCAAGATATATTTTATATTAAACAATTTCAGTGACATTTGGTCCACCAAAGTTATTAATTTTCTATGTTCGGAGCAGTTTGCTAGTCGCCCCGCCCCTCTGTACGTGCGCCCCGCCCCTCTGTACGTGCGCCCCGCCCCTCTGTACGTGCGCCCCGCCCCTCTGTACGTGCGCCCCGCCCCTCTGTACGTGCGCCCCGCCCCTCTGTACGTGCGCCCCGCCCCTCTGTACGTGCGCCCCTCGATTGACTCTGGGAAGAGTGTTCCATCCAGGTATGAATGAGTACACATGTGCCAGAAGTACGTTTCTGAAATGGGGCGTTCCAATCTGGGGGGGCCATAGATGGAAATTTGACAGACATATATTTTTCCATCTATTGATTTTGAGACAAGTATTCTTTGTGTAATTTTAAAGGTCTAAATGAACCGAATTTGCAAAGCTGATTTAAGTTTACTGTGTATGTTGACGACAAAGCTTGTTGGCTGTTCAGCCTCATGCCGAAGTAGCAAGGACTTTGTCCAAAGTTTGTCTGCTATAACTGAAACCACATGGACAGAGATATTAGGGTATGTCTACAAGTACACACATTACATCTACTCTCCCCATAGTACAGTAGAAAGAAACGTCTCTTTTAGAGTTTATTTCTGAAACGCACAGACCTCTGGGAAACCTTGTCTCGTTCAGAAGACGTGTCACTTGGCAGCCAAGTTAGAACAGCTCATCGAGTGCCTGCCAGCTCCCTCTGTTCCCTCTCTAATTGTGGCTCTGAGGCCACACGCCCATCCATGTTTGTATAGGCCATGCAGATGGAGGGTTGGCCAACGCTGTAGAATGAGTATTGGACTGTAGAGGATTTACTGTTGGCTATCCCAAGGAAGTAGGATGGGCTGGATGTTCCCCATATCGTGGAGGCCCATTCACTGGAGCGGTGTGCTGATGTCATACTCTGGGTGTGGACTGAACCAACAGTGTTCTTTTTTGGGGGGGTCAGTAAGGTTCCCTGTACTACTGATGTCCCTATTCTACATGGGTTCTGAGGTTTCTTTATCCTACTTTGCTATTTCATCTACTTTTGTGTTTCCTGTTTCCTGTACCTGGGCCTCTCTCTTTCCAGCCCTGATTTCTCTCTATCCCTGTTTCTCTCTGTCCCTGTTTCTCTCTGTCCCTGTTTCTCTCTGTCCCTGTTTCTCTCTGTCCCTGTTTCTCTCTGTCCCTGTTTCTCTCTGTCCCTGTTTCTCTCTGTCCCTGTTTCTCTCTGTCCCTGTTTCTCTCTGTCCCTGTTTCTCTCTGTCCCTGTTTCTCTCTGTCCCTGTTTCTCTCTGTCCCTGTTTCTCTCTGTCCCTGTTTCTCTCTGTCCCTGTTTCTCTCTGTCCCTGTTTCTCTCTGTCCCTGTTTCTCTCTGTCCCTGTTTCTCTCTGTCCCTGTTTCTCTCTGTCCCTGTTTCTCTCTGTCCCTGTTTCTCTCTGTCCCTGTTTCTCTCTGTCCCTGTTTCTCTCTGTCCCTGTTTCTCTCTGTCCCTGTTTCTCTCTGTCCCTGTTTCTCTCTGTCCCTGTTTCTCTCTGTCCCTGTTTCTCTCTGTCCCTGTTTCTCTCTGTCCCTGTTTCTCTCTGTCCCTGTTTCTCTCTGTCCCTGTTTCTCTCTGTCCCTGTTTCTCTCTGTCCCTGTTTCTCTCTGTCCCTGTTTCTCTCTGTCCCTGTTTCTCTCTGTCCCTGTTTCTCTCTGTCCCTGTTTCTCTCTGTCCCTGTTTCTCTCTGTCCCTGTTTCTCTCTGTCCCTGTTTCTCTCTGTCCCTGTTTCTCTCTGTCCCTGTTTCTCTCTCTGTCCCTGTTTCTCTCTCTGTCCCTGTTTCTCTCTCTGTCTCTGTTTCTCTCTCTGTCTCTGTTTCTCTCTCTGTCTCTGTCTCTGTCTCTGTGTTTCTCTCTCTGTGTTTCTCTCTCTGTGTCCCTGTTTCTCTCTGTCCCTGCCTGTTTCTCTTCTATAGCGACGTGGTTCCTTCTGGCTCTATCCCGGGAAATCCTCTATGGTGTATCTCCTATATGTCGCTCCCACTGCTCTGTGTGGCTGGGGGGCCGTGGAGGGTCCCATGGGTCCCCTAGAGGCAGAGTGGTGTCCAGGCTGTCTGGTCTGGTACTGGGCAGGGCCCCGGGCATGTGGAGGACCTCTGGTGTTACCCTGGTTCTAGGCAGGGACTCTACTGCTACTACCTTGGTACGGTGCAGGGCGGTGGGCATGTGGAGCTCTGCTACCCCCCTGGAGAGGCCCACAGGGCTGGAGGGTGCGTTGATAGCACTGGGCTTTCGGATGGCGAGGTTGGCAGCATGAACGCACTCCATCACAGCATGTCACAAGTGTGTGTGTGTGTGCTCGTGCCTTCACATGCACCAAGAGTCTTTAAGATTATTCCGTTTTATTTAAAGATGCATGTTTTGGTTTCTTTTATGTTCTGCTTTTAAAAGTTAAATATCAACATTACCCGACTTTCTGGAGGAAGGAGAGGGACTGAGAGAAACTGGGAGACTCTCCTGCTCTTTCTGCTGTGGAATAACACCTCCCTTCTCTGCCCCTCTCCCTCCCCCTGTCAGAGATCGACATCCATGACGTGTCAGCCCAGGTAACCAGTCCGTCTGGCGCCACAGAGAAGGCAGACATGGAGGCGGTGGGGCCCAGCACCTACTGCGTACGCTTCGTTCCCCATGAGATGGGAATTCACACGGTGGATGTGAAATACAGGGACCAGCACATTCCAGGGAGCCCCTTCCAGTTCACTGTGGGGCCCCTGGGAGAGGGAGGGGCTGGAAAGGTCAGGGCCGGTGGACCAGGCCTGGAGAAGGCAGAGTGTGGAGAACCAGGTAGAGCCATCTGATATATCTCCATCTGTCTCCCAGATCCCTCTATATACCTTCATCACATCTCTCTCCATATGGGGGAAAATGTTACTCTATAATATTTATACGGGTCTCCTCCTCCTCCAAGCGGAGTTCAGTATCTGGACACGGGAGGCTGGTGCCGGTGGTCTGTCTGTCGCTGTAGAGGGGCCCAGCAGAGCTGAGATCTCCTTTGAAGACAGGAAGGATGGGTCCTGTGAAGTGTCCTACGTAGCTCAGGAGCCTGGTAGGAACACTGCAACCTGGTCAACTATCTGTCCAACGTATATACTTTAAAATGTTCAAATCTATTTTTGTATGCTCAATGTTTTACTGCGTGTCTGAAGGTTGGATGGGTCTGCTTGGTCAAGGTAACGGTGTACCTGGCTGTGAACCTGTGCTTAAGTTTGAAATAGTAGGCATTTTGGATATGTGAATAAATACTGTTTTTATAGTATGTGAATTTATAATGGAGAATGTTTTAAATGCCAGGATGTTAAACTCGTTTCAGCTTTTCATTTAGTAGAATTCACTGCACGGCATTGAGGAAGAGAATCGTCTATAGAGACCCACGTGTCTAACAACATTCACCGAAATACAAATCTGTTCAGTCTCCTGACAACTGTCTTGGTGTGTTTGGACCATGTTAGTTTGTTGGTGATTTGGACACCAAGGAACTTGAAGCTCTCAACTTGCTCCACTACAGTCCCGTTGATGAGAATGGGGCGTGCTCGGTCCTCCTTATCCTGTAGTCCACAATCATCTCCTTAGTCTTGATCACGTTGAGGGAGAGGTTGTTGTCCTGGCACCACACGGCCAGGTCTCTGACCTCTCTCTGATTTCAGACAGCCGTGGTCTGTACAGTACCAGAATGGTTTGTCAACACACATCTTTCTCCACAGGTGACTACGAGGTGTCAGTGAAGTTCAACGAGGAGCACATCCCAGACAGCCCGTACCTTGTGCCTGTCATGGCGCCTACGGACGACGCCCGCCGTCTCACTGTTGCTAGTCTTCAGGTGAGACACAAGGAAACACCCCCACACCTGCACCATGTCCGCAGCTATTTAGTTAAGCGTTTAACACTGATTCATTAGTGAGATCCACATCTTTCAACATTACCACACTTCCCTTGTACAAATCTCTTTATCTAACATTGTTACATTAACTTAAAATAGATGAAATGGAGATTATAAGGTAGTGGTCAGCCCGTCGGCTGTATTATCTTCAATCAGATTGGATAATGGGTTTTAAAAGGGGGAATGAATCATTACTTTATGTTCCTAAAGGCATCACTAGTATGATCTGTGGAGGATTGGCTACGCTGTGTTCCAGATCTATCAGGGAGTATCTTTCTGGCTCTGCTAAGGTCTCAGCTGGGTGATAAAGACGTATGAAATGAGGTCACGTGACGACGATGGACTGGACCCGTTGACTCCAAATGATCAACAATAACACTTAAACAGCTGTAAAAAAAAAAAAATTTAAATCCAACTTCCTGTTACAGCTACCAGGTGCTCTTGATACAGAGAAGGTTAAACGCATACATACCCTATGTACACACACACACACACACACACACACACACACACACACACACACACACACACACACACACACCGAGAAATCAAATAATATTATTTTACACTTGATTTTGATAAAGTTTGGCTTACTAGGTGGGGACTATTAGCTTCAGGATCTCTGTACCATCTATTGGGAACTATCCAAATGAAGTGTGAGCTTAATTATGTTGTGAAATAGCTGCGGGACATCCTTTAAACTGGTGTGGGACTCTGTGGTGTTTCTCTTGTGTTTCAGTTAAAGGCTTTTAACAGCATCAACATCATTCTGGCTTGCTGCTTGGTTGGCTAATGCAGAGAGAGGAAGCCCCCCCTCGGTCTGACCTGGTTTAGTCTTCTACAACCTTTCTAGTAACTAGATTTTTAGTTCTATTCCCCTGTAGTTCCCTGTCCTGCCCCTGATGTGTCCCCCCCTGACCCTATAGACCTGTCCTGTCTATAGTAGACTACCTAATTGGGCTCAGGTCTACCTCTCTAGGCATTAGCTGGTCACGCTGAGCACAGGGCAAATGCAAAGGTGGTATTCTGTGTTCTATATTGTTATGATGCAAGTCTCCCCAGCCGAGAGGGTCAGCCTGAACAAGGTGATTTGTAGATTCTGTGCAGCAGGAGAACTCGGGCTGACTGTCTCTGACGTGGGGAGTACCTTGATTTTTATAAAATGGTAACCACAATGTTGTATACAATTTTATAATGGGCATGTATTCTTGGCTCTGA
>NC_060175.1:3981471-4018971 GCF_021184085.1 Oncorhynchus gorbuscha
ATCCTGCTGTGTGATTGGCTGTTAGATCCTGCTGTGTGATTGGCTGTTAGATCCTGCTGTGTGATTGGCTTTAGATCCTGCTGTGTGATTGGCTGTTAGATCCTGCTGTGTGATTGGCTGTTAGATCCTGCTGTGTGACTGGCTGTTAAATCCTGCTGTGTGATTGGCTGTTAGATCCTGCTGTGTGATTGGCTGTTAAATCCTGCTGTGTGACTGGCTGTTAGATCCTGCTGTGTGAAACTGGCTGTTAGATCCCTGTGTGATTGGCTGTTAGAACCTCCTGCTGTGTGATTGGCTGTTAGATCCTGCTGTGTGACTGGCTGTTAGATCCTGAAAATACCTGAAGAACTTTAATTGTAACGTCCCTTTAAATCCCTTGAACCTCAAACCCCCTCTGCTCCACCCCTGTCCAAAACCTACCTCAAACCCCCTCTGCTCCACCCCTGTCCAAAACCTACCTCAACCCCCTCTGCTCCACCCCTGTCCAAAACCTACCTCAAACCCCCTCTGCTCCACCCCTGTCCAAAACCTACCTCAAACCCCCTCTGCTCCACCCCTGTCCAAAACCTACCTCAAACCCCCTCTGCTCCACCCCTGTCCAAAACCTACCTCAAACCCCCTCTGCTCCACCCCTGTCCAAAACCTACCTCAAACCCCCTCTGCTCCACCCCTGTCCAAAACCTACCTCAAACCCCCTCTGCTCCACCCCTGTCCAAAACCTACCTCAAACCCCCTCTGCTCCACCCCTGTCCAAAACCTACCTCAAACCCCCTCTGCTCCACCCCTGTCCAAAACCTACCTCAAACCCCCTCTGCTCCACCCCTGTCCAAAACCTACCTCAAACCCCCTCTGCTCCACCCCTGTCCAAAACCTACCTCAAACCCCCTCTTCCTCTGTCTTGTCTCTAGGCCAGCAGTCAGAGTTCATCATCAACAACACCAAGGCGGGCCCCGGGGCCCTGGCGGTGACGATTGAGGGCCCCTCCAAGGTCAAGATGGACTGCCAGGAGTGTTCAGAGGGATACAAGGTCCAGTACACTCCCATGGCCCCTGGGAACTACCTGGTTTCTATCAAATACGGAGGACCCAACCACATCACTGGCAGCCCCTTCAAGGCCAAAGTCACAGGTAGGTCTGCAGTAGAACCCTATTCCCTATGGAGTGCGCTACTTTTATACCAGGGTCCTATGACACCCTATTCCCTATGGAGTGTGCTACTTTAGGCCAGGGCCCTATGGCACAATATTCCCTATGGAGTGTGCTACTTTTATACCAGGGCCCTATGACACCATATTCCCTATGCAGTGCGCTACTTTAGGCCAGGGCCCTATGGCACCATATTCCCTATGGAGTGTGCTACTTTTATACCAGGGCCCTATGACACCATATTCCCTATGGAGTGCGCTACTTTAGGCCAGGGCCCTATGGCACCATATTCCCTATGGAGTGTGCTACTTTAGGCCAGGGCCCTATGGCACCATATTCCCTATGGAGTGTGCTACTTTAGGCCAGGGCCCTATGGCACCATATTCCCTATGGAGTGTGCTACTTTAGGCCAGGGCCCTATGGCACCATATTCCCTATGGAGTGTGCTACTTTAGGCCAGGGCCCTATGGCACCATATTCCCTATGGAGTGTGCTACTTTAGGCCAGGGCCCTATGGCACCATATTCCCTATGGAGTGTGCTACTTTTATACCAGGGCCATATGGAATAGGGTGCCTTTTCAGACCGGGTTATTGATTTGAATCCATCTCTTCCCCCTCTCAGGTCAGCGCCTGGTGAATGTGAGTAACGCCAGTGAGACGTCCTCCCTGATGGTGGAGTCAGTAACCAAATCATTGAGTACCAACTCCCACAGCGCCCTGCCTCGTTCTGCCTCCGACGCCAGTAAGGTGGCCACCCGTGGCCCAGGCCTCAGCAAGGCCTACATGGGTCAGAGAGCCAGCTTCTCCGTCGACTGCAGCAAGGCTGGTAAGGAGACATTTTATTACTTAGAGACTTTGGGTCCTTGAAGTTATCATTAATTAATCCTATTATAATTGTCATTAGAATTGTTAATTATCATTTATAATTCCAGTATCATTATTTTATCATTATTATTATTACAATGTTTTATTTCTATTATCATTTCTTCTTATTCCTATTATTATTATTACTATTACTATTACTATTACTATTACTACTCCTATTATTGTTAGTTATTAGTAGTAGTTAACATTAGTTTACCTGGAGCAAAGCTCAACCTGACAGAAACAAGATGGCAGACTTGTTTGGCTACTAGGTTTATGTTAGAATGTGGTTACTGTACTGGTTCTCTGTTAAATCACATATGACAATATTACGATCTGTAATGCTATGTGGTAGAGCATTCCAATGTTGCTTTGTACATCGCTTCCGGGTAACGTATGCGTTGGCTCCATCAAATCCATCCGTTCATCAATAAATAAATCCTGTTTCCTGTGTCTTGTAGGTAAGAACATGTTGCTGGTTGGCGTCCACGGTCCCCACATCCCCTGTGAGGAGGTATCAGTGAAACACATGGGGAACATGCAGTACAACGTCTCCTATATCCTCAAGGAGAAGGGCGACTACATCCTGGTTGTCAAGTGGGGCGAGGATCACGTCCCCGGCTCCCCCTTCCATGTCACTGTCCCCTAGAGACCTGGGGGAAATGGCACCCTATTCCCTCTGTAGTGCACTACGTTGACCAGTACTGCATGAGGAATAGTGTACACTTTACTGTCCTCTTCACCTCTATCCCATCTGTCTACCAGATGGTCCTATTCACCTCTATGCCATCTGTCTACCAGACGGTCCTCTTCACCTCTATGCCATCTGTCTACCAGACTGTCCTCTATCCCATCTGTCTACCAGACTGCCATGGAGGGGAGGAGCCAGATATTTGTTTAAACAAAAAAAAACTTAATACACCCTATAGTTATTATTATGAATGGAACAATTTGCACTCAACAATAATATAGTTTAAAGTAAATGAATGACATTGTTATCAACTAAATATGTCAAAACAAGTTAGCCGAGCCCAAATGATTAAGTCAAGACTTTTTGTTTACTACTGATGGTTGTGGTCATTGTACAGCAACACTATAGATATTATCCCATGTTTTCCTCCTAAACACCTGTGATTCAGCCATGCTGAATGCTGCACAAGATCACTACTCAACCAATCCCTAATTGTTCTGTTTCTACAAACTACTGTTTTTTTTGTGTGTGTGTGTGGACTGGACTGAGGTCTGCGACTGTCTTCATGTATGGTGGGTTAAAAATTGCGCTCTGCAAAAGCTGGAATGTTCTGGGGTTTTGTACAGTCTTATGCAGACCCATTCTTTATTTAGCTGTTGACCCGAAGTCTTACGTATTAATAACTATGTCATGTAGGTCGATGGGAGAAGAGATGCAACTGAGCTAAAATGGTAGTCTACTCTCTTAACGTTGGACTTTGTCGTAATCCGAATTGGTTTCTGTTCAGCTTTTGAATTAGCGTTTTGACCTTAATCTGTACGTCAACTCTTCTCTTACCCCCCAAAAAAAAACAATCCGTCTCGAGGACTTTGCCAATCCCTGTCCTTATAACCTGTATCTTCAACAATAACTTCTGAGAATAAATATGTATTTGTACTTTCTGATGCCTGTCGTATGTTTGTTTCATAAGTGCTTGTTTTGGGATGAAAGTTAAAATGACAAAAAAGCTGTTTGTTTTTTGTTTTCTCACAGTATTGGGTGAGAATACATGCCCAGGAATTATGTACATTTGATCATTAAAATAAGATGGCTTACTGACACATCTCCTATTAGAGAGACTAGAACTTCCAGAGTATTCTGAACATTGACAAGATGGTAATGAGTATTAAGATGGACTGTATAAGAAGCTGTTCTACATCACCATGTTATCATACAGTGCCTTCGGGGAGTGTTCACATCCAGTCACTTTCTCCAGTTTGTTGCAGCCTGAATTTTTACAAAAATTGATAATCACAATGTTTTTTCTACAAAAATTTAATACAATGTTCAAACCTGAAATGTGTTGATTTGAGTATTCAACCTCTCTGTTATAACAAGCCGAAATAAGTTGAGGTGTAAAAATGTGCTTTACAAGTAGCATGGATTCAATTGCTGACATTTAATCCTGGTAAAAAGTCCCTGTCTTAGGTCAGTTAGGTTCAACACTTTATTTTAAGAATATGAAAAGTCAATTATTTATTTCATCACATTCCCAGAGGGTCAGGAGTTCACACACTCGATTAGTATTTGGTAGCATTGCCTTGAAGTTTAACTTGGGTCAAATGTTTTGGGTAGCCTTCCACTATTTCTTTCATCACATTCTCAGAGGGTCAGAAGTTTGAGTTCTAATCCCCAGGAGCCCGACGGTAGACTGGGTTCAAATCCCCAGGAGCCCGAACGGTAGACTGGGTTCTAATCCCCAGGAGCCCGACGGTAGACTGGGTTCTAATCCCCAGGAGCCCGGACGGTAGACTGGGTTCTAATCCCCAGGAGCCCGGACGGTAGACTGGGTTCTAATCCCCAGGAGCCCGAACGGTAGACTGGGTTCTAATCCCCAGGAGCCCGAACGGTAGACTGGGTTCTAATCCCCAGGAGCCCGGACGGTAGACTGGGTTCTAATCCCCAGGAGCCCGGACGGTAGACTGGGTTCTAATCCCCAGGAGCCCGAACGGTAGACTGGGTTCTAATCCCCAGGAGCCCGAACGGTAGACTGGGTTCAAATCCCCAGGAGCCCGACGGTAGACTGGGTTCAAATCCCCAGGAGCCCGAACGGTAGACTGGGTTCAAATCCCCAGGAGCCCGGACGGTAGACTGGGTTCTAATCCCCAGGAGCCCGAACGGTAGACTGGGTTCTAATCCCCAGGAGCCCGAACGGTAGACTGGGTTCTAATCCCCAGGAGCCCGAACGGTAGACTGGGTTCTAATCCCCAGGAGCCCGAACGGTAGACTGGGTTCTAATCCCCAGGAGCCCGAACGGTAGACTGGGCCAAAATGGTGTAGTGGAAGGCCGGCCTTACTGGTAGTTAGGATAGTACAATACACAACAAGCGGTTTACATATGGCTGTGCATCAGCAGTTTCCTCATGTCAGATAACATTTTATAGATTGGTAGTTAGTCTAGTTTGTCTAGCCAGTTATCTAAACTTGTAATTATGGCTGAATTACCTACCGGGGGGCACGTGCCTTGGGGACCTAAACCTCCAGGGGGCCCCTGTTAATTTGGTTGGTCACCTGGACCACCCTAGAACCTTCCCCACCACCCCTCCCTCTGACCACAGCATACCCCCAGTTAACTTAACCCCTGACCATGAAGCCCTGGTCAAAAGTAGTGAACCATTTGGGACACTGAAACATTCAATTGAAGAGCATAATCTGCAGAGTCAAGAGAACCAGATTTCAGTCACCTGAACAGTGCTCCCTATACACTGTTACAAAATATGGAACCTTTGTGTCCTTGTTCCTAGGTCATCAACAGTGAGGCCCCCCCTTTACTCAATCGCCATTCTAATGATATTATCGTGGGTATATCCCGAAGGGCACCCTATTCCTTATATAGTGCACAACTTTTAGACCAGGGCCCATAGAGTGCACCATCCAGGGTAGAATAGTTTGCTAGCTTCCCTGTATTTCAGATTAGAATACTTTGGGAACTGATTCAAGCTTCCTGGATGAGATGATATGAAAAACGGAATTTAGGAACATTTTGTTTTTGTTTTTATGAAATTAAATGAATTGCATTTTTCTTTGAACCCTTCTGGTAAGGAAACTATTTCTGTAGTTCATTGTCTCTGGGCAGATCACTACTCTTATAGACCGACGTAGTAGTACATTGTCTCTGGGCAGATCACAACTCTTATAGACCGACGTAGTAGTTCATTGTCTCTGGGCAGATCACTACTCTTATAGACCGACGTAGTAGTACATTGTCTCTGGGCAGATCACTACTCTTATCGACAGACGTAGGCATCCACCGGTTTCTAGTGCTGAGCGATAAGTGCTGTTTTTGAGGTTTACATTTTTTGGGAAAACATGAAATGCTCTCTGCATTATGTGGGTTGACTGCTGCTGTAACAATACTGAATAAAACAATATATACAAGTCCCAGGATGGTAGTGACTGTCCATCACATATTCACATTACTTTAATACAATATTTAAGTCGTGTGCATTACATTTGTTTTATTTAATTCCATGTCATCTAATTTATATCTTAGTAGTAGTTCAAACTATTAAAAGATATAATGACTGAATACTAACTCCCTCTAGATCTTCTGTCTCATGTAGCAGGCCTAAAATTAACACAGATTGGAAAAGTAGCCACGCAATGGATTATGGCCATTGTAGTTAATTATGACGTTTTCTGTGTTAAAACTATGTAGGACATATTATGGGACAGTAATGATGACAAAACCCTGTGAGTTTGTATTTTGAGTTTCGTGGTCGCAACATTGAGATTCAAAAGTTGCAAGTAAAGACGTGCAAATAAATTTTGCGAACTTGTTGCATGATGTGTAAAACATTGAGCGAAGGTCGTAAACTTGTAACTTGACATTTGAATACCTTCAATGAGATTTGCGTAATTTATCTTCAGAATTATTACCAGTCCAATTTACGAGTGAGTATTCTGCCTGTGAATCAAAAAAATACACTAGCAGATTGTTCATCTGCGCTCGGAGTTCAGTCACTGTTGTCACGTTGCCAAGAGACTTTGTAAATTTGTAGAAAGATTCTTTGAGCAGTTTGGGGGCAGGAACTCTTACTCCTGATCAATCAACCAAAAGCCCAGTTTCTCAGATCCACATTAAGCCGACAGTATTCCTGGATTTATTTTATTTGCAATGGAGACTCTTGTAAAATATCAATGCACAGTATGCTCCCTCAGTGAGAAAACAGTTCTCTAGTACTACAGTTCTCCCTCACAGTGAGAAACAGTACCTCTATAACTACATTTCTCCCTCAGTGAGTAAACAGTACTCTATAACTACAGTTCTCACTCACAGTGAGAACTACCTCTATAACTACATTTATCCCTCAGTGAGTAAACAGTACTCTCTCTATAACTACATTTATCCCTCAGTGAGTAAACAGTACTCTCTCTATAACTACAGTTCTCGCTCACAGTGAGTAAACAGTACTCTCTCTATAACTACAGTTCTCCCTCACAGTGAGTAAACAGTACTCTCTCTATAGCTACAGTTCTCCCTCACAGTGAGTAAACAGTACTCTCTCTATAGCTACAGTTCTCCCTCACAGTGAGTAAACAGTACTCTCTCTATAGCTACAGTTCTCCCTCACAGTGAGTAAACAGTACTCTCTCTATAGCTACAGTTCTCCCTCACAGTGAGTAAACAGTACTCTCTCTATAACTACAGTTCTCCCTCACAGTGAGTAAACAGTACTCTCTCTATAACTACAGTTCTCCCTCACAGTGAGTAAACAGTACTCTCTCTATAACTACAGTTCTCCCTCACAGTGAGTAAACAGTACTCTCTCTATAACTACAGTTCTCCCTCACAGTGAGTAAACAGTACTCTCTCTATAGCTACAGTTCTCCCTCACAGTGAGTAAACAGTACTCTCTCTATAGCTACAGTTCTCCCTCACAGTGAGTAAACAGTACTCTCTCTATAGCTACAGTTCTCCCTCACAGTGAGTAAACAGTACTCTCTCTATAACTACAGTTCTCCCTCACAGTGAGTAAACAGTACTCTCTCTATAACTACAGTTCTCCCTCACAGTGAGTAAACAGTACTCTCTCTATAACTACAGTTCTCCCTCACAGTGAGTAAAACAGTACTCTCTCTATAACTACAGTTATCCCTCACAGTGAGTAAACAGTACTCTGTCTATAGCTACAGTTCTCCCTCACAGTGAGTAAACAGTACTCTCTCTATAACTACAGTTCTCCCTCACAGTGAGTACATTTACATTACATTTAAGTCATTTAGCAGACGCTCTTATCCAGAGCGACTTACTCTCTCTATAACTACAGTTCTCCCTCACAGTGAGTAAACAGTACTCTATAGTACTCTATGACTACAGTACTCTATGACTACAGTACTCTATGACTACAGTACTCTATAGTACTCTATGACTACAGTACTCTATAGTACTCTATGACTACAGTACTCTATAGTACTCTATGACTACAGTACTCTATAGTACTCTATGACTACAGTACTCTATAGTACTCTATGACTACAGTGCTCTATAGTACTCTATGACTATAGTACTATAGTACTCTATGACTACAGTACTCTATAGTACTCTATGACTACAGTACTCTATAGTACTCTATGACTACAGTACTCTATAGTACTCTATGACTACAGTACTCTATAGTACTCTATGACTACAGTTCTCCCTCACAGTGAGTAAACAGTACTCTATGACTACAGTACTCTATAGTACTCTATGACTACAGTACTATAGTACTCTGACTACAGTACTCTATAGTACTCTATGACTACAGTACTCTATAGTACTCTATGACTACAGTACTATAGTACTCTATGACTATAGTACTCTATGACTACAGTACTCTATAGTACTCTATGACTACAGTACTCTATAGTACTCTATGACTACAGTACTCTATAGTACTCTGACTACAGTACTCTATAGTACTCTATGACTACAGTACTCTATAGTACTCTATGACTACAGTACTCTATAGTACTCTATGACTACAGTTCTCCCTCACAGTGAGTAAACAGTACTCTATAGTACTCTATGACTACAGTACTCTATAGTACTCTATGACTACAGTACTATAGTACTCTATGACTACAGTACTCTATAGTACTCTATGACTACAGTACTCTATAGTACTCTATGACTACAGTACTATAGTACTCTATGACTACAGTACTCTATAGTACTCTATGACTACAGTACTCTATAGTACTCTATGACTACAGTACTATAGTACTCTATGACTACAGTACTATAGTACTCTATGACTACAGTACTATAGTACTCTATGACTACAGTACTCTATAGTACTCCATGACTACAGTACTCTATAGTACCATCCTCTTGACAAGAAGCAGAACTGCTCTGTCGCTTGCTGTGTTCGCGTTCCGTCCTGTTCTGCAGTTCTGTCAGATGGGGGCGCTGTGAGTTTGGCTAACTGGTGAAACATCCTCAACTCTCTCTTCACACTCTCACACAGATGCACCTGCCTGGAACATATTGGTCTCGAGAGAGAGAGAGACCAGTAATAACAATCTGACCATACTAAGAGAGGAGCTGCAGGAGAGACAGAGGACAGGCTGCAGGAGCAGCTAGATCACCACTCTATGACCTGCCCTGCGACCCAATGTACACCTGGCCCACCGTCCCACCCTCAATCTGGACTGTGCCCTGCGACCCAATGTACACCTGGCCCACCATCCCACCCTCGATCTGGACTGTCTCTATGACCATGTTCACCTGTACAGGGAGACAGTTCCCACCACCCCACCCTCGATCTGGACTGTCTCTATGACCATGTTTACCTGTACAGGGAGACAGTCCCCGCCACCCCACCCTCGATCTGGACTGTCTCTATGACCATGTTCACCTGTACAGGGAGACGGTCCCCACCACCCCACCCTCGATCTGGACTGTCTCTATGACCATGTTCACCTGTACAGGGAGACGGTCCCCACCACCCCACCCTCGATCTGGACTGTCTCTATGACCATGTTCACCTGTACAGGGAGACGGTCCCCACCACCCCACCTTCCATCTGGACTGTCTCTATGACCATGTTCACCTGTACAGGGAGACGGTCCCCACCACCCCACCCTCGATCTGGACTGTCTCTATGACCATGTTCACCTGTACAGGGAGACGGTCCCCACCACCCCACCCTCGATCTGGACTGTCTCTATGACCATGTTCACCTGTACAGGGAGACGGTCCCCACCACCCCACCTTCCATCTGGACTGTCTCTATGACCATGTTCACCTGTACAGGGAGACAGTCTCCATCCTTGCCAACACTCAAGGACGTCGATTTAAACCGCAGCCCGACCTCTCCACCCAGGAACAGCGGAGCAATCTCCACCCCTCCGAGATCACCGAGACAACACCCACGACCAGCACCCTGGACCCCCCAGCCACGACCAGGGCACCACCAACCTCAATGCCCACCACAGCCAGCGCAGCACAGACCACCCCAGCCCAGCTTCAGGGCTACCCAGATGAGGCTTCACACCCCCCTGCGCCCCACCGCAGACCCACACTTGGAGGAGCCACAGCCCAGCAGGCAGAGCTACTCACAGGCTGTGAGAGGAGCAACTGGCCCCGACTCCACCAATGAAATGAGTGACACTAAACAAATGCTGAGTCATCTCGCTCATCATCACTCAATACCTAGGTCTACCTCCACTGTATTCACATCCTACCATACCTTTGTCTGTACATTATACCTTGAAGCTATTTTATCGCCCCCAGAAACCTCCTTTTACTCTCTGTCCCAGACGTTCTAGATGACCAATTCTTATAGCTTTTAGCCGCACCCTTATCCTACTCCTCCTCTGTTCCTCTGGCGATGTAGAGGTGAATCCAGGACCTGCAGTGCCTAGCTCCACTCCTATTCCCCAGGCGCTCTCTTTTGATGACCTCTGTAACCGTAATAGCCTTGGTTTCATGCATGTTAACATTAGAAGCCTCCTCCCTAAGTTTGTTTGATTCACTGCTTTAGCTCACTCTGCCAACCCGGATGTTCTAGCTGTGTCTGAATCCTGGCTTAGGAAGACCACCAAATATTCTGAAATCTTCATCCCTAACTACAACATTTTCAGACAAGATAGAACAGCCAAAGGGGGCGGTGTTGCAATCTACTGCAAAGATAGCCTGCAGAGTTCTGTCCTACTATCCAGGTCTGTACCCAAACAATTTGAACTGATTGCCCCCCATCTATCTTCAGAGTTTGTACTGTTAGGTGACCTAAACTGGAACATGCTTAACACCCCAGCCATCCTACAATCTGAGCTTGATGCCTCAATCTCACACAAATTATCAATGAACCTATCAGGTACCACCCTAAAGCCGTAAACACGGGCACCCTCATAGATATCATCCTAACCAACTTGCCCCCCAAATACACCTTGTTTTCAACCAAGATCTCAGCGATCACTGCCTCATTGCCTGCATCTGTAATGGGTCAGCGGTCAAACAACCTCCACTCATCACTGTCAAACGCTCCCTGAAACACTTCAGCGAGCAGGCCTTTTTAATCGACCTGGCCGGGGTATCCTGGAAGGATATTGACCTCTTCCCGTCAGTAGAGGATGCCTGGTTATTTTTTTAAATGCCTTCCTAACCATCTTAAATAAACATGCCCCATTCAAGAATTTTAGAACCAGGAACAGATATAGCCCTTGGTTCTCTCCAGACCTGTGGCGTTCTGCATTAGCATCGAACAGCCCCCGTGATATGCAACATTTCAGGGAAGCTAGAAACCATTATACACAGGCAGTTAGAAAAGCCAAGGCTAGCTTTTTCAAGCAGAGATTTGCTTCCTGCAACACAAACTCAAAAATGTTCTGGGACACTGTAAAGTCCATGGAGAATAAGAACACCTTATCCCAGATGCCCACTGCACTGAAGATAGGAAACACTGTCACTATAATCCACTATAATTGAGAATTTCAATAAGCATTTTCTACGGCTGGCCATGCTTTCCACCTGGCTACACCTGGCAACCCCTACCCCGGTCAACAGCACTGCACCCCCCACAGCAACACCAAAGCCTTCCCTATTTCTCCTTCTCCCAAATCCAGTCATCTGATGTTCTGAAAATCTGGACCCCTACAAATCAGCCAGGCTAGACAATCTGGACCCTTTCTTTCTAAAATTATCCGCTGAAATTGTTGCCACCCCTATTACTAGCCCGTTCAACCTCTCTTTCGTATCATCTGAGATTCCCAAAGATTGGAAAGTAGCTGCGGTCATCCCCCTCTTCACAGGGGGGGGACACTCTTGACCCAAACTGCTACAGACCTATATCTATCCTACCCTGCCTTTCCAAGGTCTTCGAAAGCCAAGTTAACAAACAGATTACTGACCATTTCGAATCCCACCATATCTTCTCCGCTATGCAATCTGGTTTCAGAGCTGGTCATGGGTGCACCTCAGCCACGCACAAGGTCCTAAACGATATCATAACCGCCATCGATAAGAAACAATACTGTGCAGCCGTATTCATTGACCTGGCCAAGGCTTTCGACTCTGTCAATCACCACATCCTCATTGGCAGACTCAATAGCCTTGGTTTCTCAAATGATTGCCTCGCCTGGTTCACCAACTACTTCTCTGATAGAGTTCAGTGTGTCAAATCGGAGGTCCTGTTGTCCGGGCCTCTGGCAGTCTCTATGGGGGTGCTACAGGGTTCAATTCTTGGACCGACTCTTTTCTCTGTATACATCAATGAGGTCGCTCTTGCTGCTGGTGAGTCTCTGATCCACCTCTACGCAGACGACACCATTCTGTATACTTCTGGTCCCTCCTTGGACACTGTGTTAACAACCCTCTAGGCGAGCTTCAATGACATACAACTCTCCTTCCGTGGCCTCCAATTGCTCTTAAATACAAGTAAAACTAAATGCATGCTCTTCAACCGATTGCTGACCACACCTGACCACCCGTCCAACATCACTACTCTGGACGGTTCTGACTTAGAATATGTGGACAACTACAAATATCTAGGTGTCTGGTTAGACTGTAAACTCTCCTTCCAGACTCACATCAAACATCTCCAATCCAAAGTTAAATCTAGAATTGGCTTCCTATTTCGCAACAAAGCATCCTTCACTCATGCTGCCAAACATACCCTTGTAAAACTGACCATCCTAACAATCCTCGACTTCGGCGATGTCATTTACAAAATAGCCTCTAATACCCTACTCAACAAATTGGATGCAGTCTATCACAGTGCCATCCGTTTTGTCACCAAAGCCCCATATACTACCCACCACTGCGACCTGTATGCTCTCGTTGGCTGGCCCTCGCTTCATATTCATCGCCAAACCCGCTGGCTCCAGGTCATCTACAAGACCCTGCAAGGTAAAGTCCCCCCTTATCTCAGTTCGCTGGTCACCATAGCAGCACCCACCTATAGCATGCGCTCCAGCAGGTATAACTCTCTGGTCAACCCCAAAACCAATTCTTCCTTTGTCCACCTCTCCTTACAGTTCTCTGCTGCCAATGACTGGAACGAACAACAAAAATCTCTGAAACTGGAAACACTTATCTCCCTCACTAGCTTTAAGCACCAGCTGTCAGAGCAGCTCACAGATTACTGCACCTGTACATAGCCCATCTATAATTTAGCCCAAACAACTACCTCTTCCCCCTACTGTATTTATTTATTTATTTTGCTCCTTTGCACCCCATTATTTCTATCTCTACCTTACACATTCTTCCATTGCAAAACTACCATTCCAGTGTTTTACTTGCTATATTGTATTTACTTTGCCACCATGGCCTTTTTTCTGCCTTTACCTCCCTTCTCACCTCATTTGCTCACATTGTATATAGACTATTATTGTGACTGTATATTTGTTTATTCCATGTGTAACTCTGTGTTTGTGTCGAACTGCTTTGCTTTATCTTGGCCAGGTCGCAATTGTAAATGAGAACTTGTTCTCAACTTGCCTACCTGGTGAAATAAATCAAATGAAAACATGTGATTGGCCGAGGGTCATGGATGCTCACATGTGATAGGCCGAGGGTCATGGATGCTCACATGTGATAGGCCGAGGGTCATGGTAAGATGAGCACAAGAACTCCACCATCCTCACACTACATCCACCCAAATGGCATGACATAAATGCTATCTTAAATGATAAACAAATCACATTTGCTTAATAAGAGTTTACGTTACTTTGAAAAATCCTATTTTAATAGTATTTCTTGGATTGTTTGTCTCAGGTAAAGAAAAAAAAGTCATGAAATCTTTTTACCTTGCATGTTGGAATGTACAAGGATTGAAGTCCTCTGCTTTTGGGCTAAAGAGCAGAATCCCAGACTTCCTGAAAGACATTAATGATGTTGATGTTGTAGTACTACAGGAAACATGGTGCAGAGGTGATGTTTCCACTGGCTGTCCACTAGGTTATAGGAAGATTAAATCATACCAACCACTAAATGAAAAGGAATCAAACAGGGCAGAGACTCGGGACAGGGCAGAGACTCGGGACAGGGCAGAGACTCGGGACAGGGCAGAGACTCGGGACAGGGCAGAGACTCGGGACAGGGCAGAGACTCGGGACAGGGCAGAGACTCGGGACAGGGCAGAGACTCGGGACAGGGCAGAGACTCAGGGGAATGCTAATATGGTATAAATCTGAACTAACTCATTCAATCAAATTGATCAAAACAGGATCATTCTTTATCTGGTTAAAAATCAAAGAGGCTATCTTTACAGATAAAAACATCTTCCTCTGTGCCTCATACATTCCCCCCTCAGAGTCACCCTCCTTCAATGAAGAGAGTTCCTCCATTCCCTCCTCATACATTCCCCCTCAGTCACCCTCCTTCAATGAAGAGAGTTCCTCCATTCCCTCCTCATACATTCCCCCCTCAGAGTCACCCTACTTCAATGAAGAGAGTTTCTCCATTTCCTCCTCATACATTCCCCCCTCAGTCACCCTCCTTCAATGAAGAGAGTTTCTCCATTTCCTCCTCATACATTCCCCCCTCAGAGTCACCCTCCTTCAATGAAGAGAGTTTCTCCATTTCCTCCTCATACATTCCCCCCTCAGTCACCCTACTTCAATGAAGAGAGTTTCTCCATTTCCTCCTCATACATTCCCCCTCAGTCACCCTACTTCAATGAAGAGAGTTTCTCCATTTCCTCCTCATACATTCCCCCCTCAGAGTCCCCCTACTTCAATGAAGAGAGTTTCTCCATTCTAGAGGGGGAAATTAGTCACTTTCAGGCCCAAGGAAACATACTGGTCTGTGGAGACCAAACACCATTAACAGTCATGAAGATAAACACCTACCAGGAAGCAACAACCTTTCCCTCCCCACAAACAGACAGGAAGCAACTACCTTTCCCTCCCCACAGACAGACAGGAAGCAACAACCTTTCCCTCCCCTCATACAGACAGGAAGCAACAACCTTTCCCTCCCCACATACAGACAGGAAGCAACAACCTTTCCCTCCCCACATACAGACAGGAAGCAACAACCTTTCCCTCCCCACATACAGACAGGAAGCAACAACCTTTCCCTCCCCTCATACAGACAGGAAGCAACAACCTTTCCCTCCCCTCATACAGACAGGAAGCAACAACCTTTCCCACATACAGACAGGAAGCAGCAACCTTTCCCTCCCCTCATACAGACAGGAAGCAACAACCTTTCCCTCCCCTCATACAGACAGGAAGAAACAACCCCCCCCCCACATACAGACAGGAAGCAACCACCTTTACCTCCCACATACAGACAGGAAGCAACAACCTTTCCCTCCCCACATACAGACAGGAAGCAACAACCTTTCCCTCCCCACGTACCCCCACAGAAACAAAAATGGGTCTGTACATAGTCAATGGTAGACTGAGAGGGGACTCTTTTGGTAGGTACACCTACAGCTCTGTGGAACACTGGGTCTGTACATAGTCAATGGTAGGCTGAACCACTCTTTTCCCCACAGACAGACAGGTCCACCTACCCCAGCTCTGTGAAACAAAAATGGGTCTGTACATAGTCAATGGTAGGCTGAGAGGGGACTCTTTTGGTAGGTACACCTACAGCTCTGTGGAACACTGGGTCTGTACATAGTCAATGGTAGGCTGAGAGGGGACTCTTTTGGTAGGTCCACCTACAGCTCTGTGGAACACTGGGTCTGTACATAGTCAATGGTAGGCTGAGAGGGGACTCTTTTGGTAGGTACACCTACAGCTCATCCCTTGGCAGCAGCACTGTAGACTACTTCCTCACCGACCTAAACCCAGAGTCTCTCATAGCCTTCACAGTCAGCCCACTAACACCTCTCTCAGAGCCTTCACAGTCAGCCCACTAACACCTTAGAGCCTTCACAGTCAGCCCAAACACCTTAGAGCCTTCAAGTCAGCCCACTAACACCTGGTCTCAGAGCCTTCACAGTCAGCCCACTAACACCTCTCTCAGAGCCTTCACAGTCAGCCCACTAACACCTGGTCTCAGAGCCTTCACAGTCAGCCCACTAACACCTCTCTCAGAGCCTTCACAGTCAGCCCACTAACACCTCTCTCAGATCCTTCACAGTCAGCCCACTAACACCTCTCTCAGAGCCTTCAAGTCAGCCCACTAACACCTCTGTCAGAGCCTTCTCAGTCAGCCCACTAACACCTCTCTCAGAGCCTTCACAGTCAGCCCACTAACACCTCTCTCAGATCCTTCACAGTCAGCCCACTAACACCTCTCTCAGAGCCTTCACAGTCAGCCCACTAACACCTCTCTCAGAGCCTTCACAGTCAGCCCACTAACACCTCTCTCAGAGCCTTCACAGTCAGCCCACTAACACCTCTCTCAGATCCTTCACAGTCAGCCCACTAACACCTTCTGTCAGAGCTTTCACAGTCAGCCCACCAACACCTTCTGTCAGAGCCTTCACAGTCAGCCCACTAACACCTCTCTCAGATCCTTCACAGTCAGCCCACTAACACCTCTCTCAGATCCTTCAGTCAGCCCACTAACACCTCTCTCAGAGCCTTCTGTCAGCCCACCTAACACCTCTCTCAGAGCCTTCACAGTCAGCCCACTAACACCTCTCTCAGAGCCTTCACAGTCAGCCCACTAACACCTCTCTCAGATCCTTCACAGTCAGCCCACTAACACCTCTCTCAGATCCTTCAGTCAGCCCACTAACACCTCTCTCAGAGCCTTCACAGTCAGCCCACTAACACCTCTCTCAGAGCCTTCACAGTCAGCCCACTAACACCTCTCTCAGAGCCTTCTGTCAGCCCACTATAACATCTCTCTCAGAGCCTTCACAGTCAGCCCACTATAACATCTCTCTCAGACCACAGTAAAATCACAGCGTTCTGAGGAGAGCAGAACCTGAAGCATCACGGCCCAATAAATGACATGGTACAAAACAGGCCTATAGATGGAGTGCAAACAGTACAGACATCTACCAAAGAGCAATTAGTAGCCAAAAATACAATCTCTCCTGGACAACTTTTTAGCCTTAACCTTTGGTTTGAAATATAAACTTTATATTTGACAAATTAGCCTCCTTGGCTAATCTAAAGAAGCATAAGCAAGAGCAAACCAGAAATAACAGAAAATGAAAAATGATTTGATAATGATTGCAAAAATCTAAGAAAGTTATTGAGAAATATATCTAATCAGAAACACAGAGAACCAGACAACAAAAATATAGGCCTTCAATATGGGGAAACACTGAAGCAATACAAACACACCCTAAGAACAAAGGAACAGAACATTAGAAATCAGCTGGATGGAATTGAGGAATCCATAGAATCAAACCACTTCTGGGAGAATTGGAATAACTTAGACAAACCTCATCATGAGGAATTGGCTATCAAAATGGGGATGTGTGGAGAAATCACGTTGAAAAACTCCACAGCAATATAACAACGAGTCCAGAACAAAAGCTATACAAGAAAAATGCTTGAATCAGCACTAAAAGACTATCAGAATCCTGTGGATTCCCCAGTTACAGAAGACTATCAGAATCCTGTGGATACCCCAGTTACAGAAGACTATCAGAATCCTGTGGATTCCCCAATTACAGAAGAAGACTATCAGAATCCTGTGGATACCCCAGTTACAGAAGAAGACTATCAGAATCCTGTGGATACCCCAGTTACAGAAGAAGACTATCAGAATCCTGTGGATACCCCAGTTACAGAAGAAGACTATCAGAATCCTGTGGATACCCCAATTACAGAAGAAGACTATCAGAATCCTGTGGATACCCCAATTACAGAAGAAGACTATCAGAATCCTGTGGATACCCCAATTACAGAAGAAGACTATCAGAATCCTGTGGATACCCCAATTACAGAAGAAGACTATCAGAATCCTGTGGATACCCCAATTACAGAAGAAGACTATCAGAATCCTGTGGATACCCCAGTTACAGAAGAAGACTATCAGAATCCTGTGGATACCCCAATTACAGAAGAAGACTATCAGAATCCTGTGGATACCCCAATTACAGAAGAAGACTCAGAATCCTGTGGATACCCCAATTACAGAAGAAGACTATCAGAATCATGTTGATTCACCAATTACAGAAGAAGACTATCAGAATCCTGTGGATACCCCAGTTACAGAAGAAGACTATCAGAATCCTGTGGATACCCCAATTACAGAAGAAGACTATCAGAATCCTGTGGATACCCCAATTACAGAAGAAGACTCAGAATCCTGTGGATACCCCAATTACAGAAGAAGACTATCAGAATCATGTTGATTCACCAATTACAGAAGAAGACTATCAGAACACTGTGGATTCACCAATTACAGAAGAAGAATTATTGGAAAATGATGCACTCTCCAAACCAAAAGGCCTGTGGTGCTGATGGTATTTTAAATGAAATGATCAAATATACAGACCACAAATTCAAATTGGCTATACTCAAACTCTTCAACATTATCCTCACTGCAGGTATTTTCCCTGATATTTGGAACCAGGGATTGATCACACCAATCCATAAAAATGGAGACAAATTTGACCCAAATAATTTGAGGAATTTGCGTTAAAAGCAACATCAAAATTCTCTGCAGTATCATAAATAGCAGACTACATTTCCTTGACAAATGGATTTCTAAAAAATGATGGTACAACAGACCACATGTCCACCCTCCACACTCTAATTGACAAACAAGTCAACCAAAACAAAGGCAAAATCTACTCGTGTTGTGTAGATTTCAAGAAAGCACTTGATTCAATTTGGCACAAAAGTATTTTTTATAAACTAATAGAAAGTGGTATTGGAGGGAAAACATATGATTTTATTAAATCAATGTACATTAAAAAAAAGAAATGTGCCAAAATTGGCAAATCTTAGCAAACACACTTCTTTTCTCAGGGACGGGAGTGAAACAGGGCTGCCCAATAAGTCCAACACTATTTAACATCTACATTAATGAATTGGCAAAAACATTAGAAGAATCGGCAGCACCTGGTATCACCCTACACAACACTGAAATCAGTGTCTGGTTCTGAGGCTGCTGTCTCCCACTAAAGAGGGTTACAGCAGCACCTAGATCGCCTTCACAGGTTCTGTCAGACCTGGGCTCTGACCGTTAACCACAGGTTCTGTCAGACCTGGTCTCTGACCAACCCCAGGTTCTGTCAGACCTGGACTCTGACCGTTAACCACAGGTTCTGTCAGACCTGGGCTCTGACCACAGTTCTGTCAACCAACCCCAGGTTCTGTCAGACCTGGACTCTGAAACCACAGGTTCTGTCAGACCTGGGCTCTGAAACGTTAACCACAGGTTCTGTCAGACCTGGGCTCTGACCGTTAACCACAGGTTCTGTCAGAAAAATCTGACCGTTAACTTCACAGGTTCTGTTTTGGACTCTGAAACAGACAGGTTCTGTCAGACCTGGGCTCTGACCGTTAACCACAGGTTCTGTCAGACCTGGGCTCTGACCGTTAAACAGGTTCTGTCAGACCTGGGCTCTGACCGTTAACCACAGGTTCTGTCAGACCTGGGCTCTGACCGAACCACAGGTTCTGTCAGACCTGGGCTCTGACCGTTAACCACAGGTTCTGTCAGACCTGGCTCTGACCGTTAACCACAGGTTCTGTCAGACCTGGGCTCTGACCGCCCACAGGTTCTGTCAGACCTGGGCTCTGACCGTTAACCACAGGTTCTGTCAGACCTGGGCTCTGACCGTTAACCACAGGTTCTGTCAGACCTGGGCTCTGACCGTTAACCACAGGTTCTGTCAGACCTGGGCTCTGACCGTTAACCACAGGTTCTGTCAGACCTGGGCTCTGACCGTTAACCACAGGTTCTGGCTCAGACCTGGGCTCTGACCGTCAACCACAGGTTCTGTCAGACCTGGTCTCTGACCGGACAGTCTGGCCACAGGTTCTGTCAGACCTGGGCTCTGACCGTTAACCACAGGTTCTGTCAGACCTGGGCTCTGACCGTTAACCACAGGTTCTGTCAGACCTGGCTGTAGACCGTTAACCACAGGTTCTGTCAGACCTGGTCTCTGACCGTTAACCACAGGTTCTGTCAGACCTGGTCTCTGACCGTTACCAGGTTCTGTCAGACCTGGGCTCTGACCGTTAACCAGACCTGGGCTCTGACCGTAACCACAGGTTCTGTCAGACCTGGGCTCTGACCGTTAACCACAGGTTCTGTCAGACCTGGGTTCTGTCAGACCTGGCTCT
The DNA here is from genome assembly GCF_021184085.1 of Oncorhynchus gorbuscha. Classification (NCBI taxonomy): domain Eukaryota; kingdom Metazoa; phylum Chordata; class Actinopteri; order Salmoniformes; family Salmonidae; genus Oncorhynchus; species Oncorhynchus gorbuscha. The sequence continues at coordinate 4,001,855 of NC_060175.1, forward strand.
GACCGTTAACCACAGGTTCTGTCAGACCTGGGCTCTGAAACCACAGGTTCTGACAGACCTGGGCTCTGACCGTTAACCACAGGTTCTGTCAGACCTGGCTGCTGAGTTAACCACAGGTTCTGTCAGACCTGGGCTCTGACCGTTAACCACAGGTTCTGTCAGACCTGGGCTGACCGTTCCTAGGTTCTGTCAGACCTGGGCTCTGACAAACAGGTTCTGTCAGACCTGGGCTCTTTCTTTAACCACAGGTTCTGTCAGACCTGGGCTCTGACCGTAACAACAGGTTCTGTCAGACCTGGGCTCTGACCGTAACCACAGGTTCTGTCAGACCTGGGCTCTGACCGTTAACCACAGGTTCTGTCAGACCTGGGCTCTGACCGTTAACCACAGGTTCTGTCAGACCTGGGCTCTGACCGTTAACCACAGGTTCTGTCAGACCTGGGCTCTGACCGTTAACCACAGGTTCTGTCAGACCTGGACTCTGACCGTTAACCACAGGTTCTGTCAGACCTGGGCTCTGACCGTTAACCACAGGTTCTGTCAGACCTGGGCTCTGACCGTTAACCACAGGTTCTGTCAGACCTGGGCTCTGACCGTTAACCACAGGTTCTGTCAGACCTGGGCTCTGACCGTTAACCACAGGTTCTGTCAGACCTGGGCTCTGACTTAACCACAGGTTCTGTCAGACCTGGGCTCTGACCGTAACCACAGGTTCTGTCAGACCTGGGCTCTGACCGTTAACCACAGGTTCTGTCAGACCTGGTCTGACCGTAACCACAGGTTCTGTCAGACCTGGGCTCTGACCGTCCACAGGTTCTGTCAGACCTGGTCTCTGACCGGTTAACCACAGGTTCTGTCAGACCTGGTCTCTGGTCTAACCACAGGTTCTGTCAGACCTGGTCTCTGACCGTTAACCACAGGTTCTGTCAGACCTGGTCTCTGACCGTTAACCACAGGTTCTGTCAGACCTGGTCTCTGACTAACCACAGGTTCTGTCAGACCTTCTCTGACCGTCCACAGGTTCTGTCAGACCTGGTCTGACCGTTAACCTAAAAAAATATATATAATGATATTCAAAAAAAGGCCCGGAAATCAGAATGACAAATATAAATTCCATTTGTACACAATTCTATAAAAACACACCAAAAACTACACATCTAGGACTAAATATCAGCAACACGGGTGCTTTCACTGGCTGTGAACTAACTGAGAGACAAAGCAAGAAGAGCATTCTATGCCATTAAAAGGAACATCAAAATCTGGCTCAAAATGTTCCAATCAGTTCTAGAACCAATTGCTCTATATGGCAGTGAAGTATTGGGTCCAATCTCTAATAATGAATTTACAAATGGGACAAACATCCAATCGAAATACCATGCAGAGTTTTGCAAGACTTCTCAAGTGCAAAGGAAAAACTCAAAATTACGCATGTAGAGCAGAATTGGGCCAATACCCCCTCCTCATTGGAATAGAAGAAAGAGCCATCAAATCTTACAACCATCTAAGAACATGACCCCAAAACATTCCATCACACAGCTCTACAATGTCAAGAGATGAAACAAGAGAAGAGTCCCCTCAGCCAGCTGGTTCTGAGGCTCAGTTCACTAACCCAAACCAACCCCATAGAGCCTCAGGACAGCAGTCAGCCAGCTGGTTCTGGGGCTCAGTTCTAACCCAAACCAACCCCATAGAGCCTCAGGACAGCAGTCAGCCAGCTGGTTCTGAGGCCCAGTTCTACTAACCAAACCAACCCCATAGAGCCTCAGGACAGCACTCAGAAAATCTGGCCCAACCAAATCATCACAAAACAAAAACAAAAATATATCAGCTATTGGAAAGACTACAAAAAAATCTAAGTAAACTTCAATGCTATTTTCTCTAAACAGACAGTCTGCCACCAAGTACTATCTGACCACTGTGACTGATAGAAAACCGAGGAAAACATTGACTAGGTACAGACTCAGTGAGCACAGTCTGGCTATAGAGACCATGTTGACAAACCTGGCTGCCCAGAGAGGACAGTCTGGCTGTAGAGACCGGTTGTCACAGACAAACCTGGCTGCCCAGAGGGACAGTCTGGCTATAGAGACCGGTCTTCACAGACAAACCTAGAGAGGACAGTCTGGCTATAGAGACCGGTCATCACAGACAAACCTGGCTGCCCAGAGAGGACAGTCTGGCTATAGAGACCGGTCTCACAGACAAACCTGGCTGCCCAGAGAGGACAGTCTGGCTATAGAGACCAGTCGTCACAGACAAACCTGGCTGCCCAGAGAGGACAGTCTGGCTGTCCGGTCGTCACAGACAAACCTGGCTGTCCAGAGAGGACAGTCTGGCTATAGAGACCGGTCGGTCATGACAAACCTGGCTGCCCAGAGAGGACAGTCTGGCTATAGAGACCGGTCGTCACAGACAAACCTGGCTGCCCAGAGAGGACAGTCTGGCTATAGAGACCGGTCACAGACAAACCCAGAGAGGACAGTCTGGCTATAGGTCTACAGACAAACCTGGCTGCTCAGAGAGGACAGGCTGTGCTCACTTGCTCAGGGGAGAGGAAGAGACAGAGCTGCATTTCCTATTATTACTGTGACAAACACTCAGACCTAAGAGAGTATTTCTTTCCCAAAATTATAATTCAATACAAAGAATTTGAAACTATAAAAGATGAAGAAAAAATCAAATATTTGCCCTTTTGGCAGCCAATATGTGTCCTGCCACAACCTGAGGGACAGCCAGTGAAAAGTGTAATGTATGGTCGATAATATTTCCCATCTTGTTTTATTTTGTCTTTCATACCAGGTCATGTGTCTTCTCTGGTCTACTACCAGGTCATGTGTCTTCTCTGGTCTACTACCAGGTCATGTGTCTTCTCTGGTCTACTACCAGGTCTACTACGGTGTCTTCTCAGTCAGGTTGACACTGGTCTACTACCAGGTCATGTGTCTTCTCAGTCATGTTGACACTGGTCTACTACCAGGTCATGTGTCTTCTCAGTCATGTTGACACTGGTCTACTACCAGGTCATGTGTCTTCTCAGTCATGTTGACACTGGTCTACTACCAGGTCATGTATCTTCTCAGTCATGTTGACACTGGTCTACTACCAGGTCATGTGTCTTCTCAGTCATGTTGACACTGGTCTACTACCAGGTCATGTGTCTTCTCAGTCATGTTGACACTGGTCTACTACCAGGTCATGTGTCTTCTCAGTCATGTTGACACTGGTCTACTACCAGGTCATGTGTCTTCTCAGTCATGTTGACACTGGTCTACTACCAGGTCATGTGTCTTCTCAGTCATGTTGACACTGGTCTACTACCAGGTCATGTGTCTTCTCAGTCATGTTGACACTGGTCTACTACCAGGTCATGTGTCTTCTCAGTCATGTTGACACTGGTCTACTACCAGGTCATGTGTCTTCTCAGTCATGTTGACACTGGTCTACTACCAGGTCATGTGTCTTCTCAGTCATGTTGACACTGGTCTACTACCAGGTCATGTGTCTTCTCAGTCATGTTGACACTGGTCTACTACCAGGTCATGTGTCTTCTCAGTCATGTTGGCACTGGTCTACTACCAGGTCATGTGTCTTCTCAGTCATGTTGACACTGGTCTACTACCAGGTCATGTGTCTTCTCAGTCATGTTGACACTGGTCTACTACCAGGTCATGTGTCTTCTCAGTCATGTTGACACTGGTCTACTACCAGGTCATGTGTCTTCTCAGTCATGTTGACACTGGTCTACTACCAGGTCATGTGTCTTCTCAGTCAAGTCATGTTGACACTGGTCTACTACCAGGTCATGTGTCTTCTCAGTCATGTTAACACTGGTCTACTACCAGGTCATGTGTCTTCTCAGTCATGTTGACACTGGTCTACTACCAGGTCATGTGTCTTCTCAGTCATGTTGACACTGGTCTACTACCAGGTCATGTGTCTTCTCAGTCATGTTGACACTGGTCCACTACCATTGCTTTAATGTATTGTTGTTCTGATTGATATTGTTGTTGTAGTTGTTGTTAATGGTAATCCCATGTCCACTACTACTATTACTATTATTATTACTATTATTACCACCATTTCTTTATATATACATAGAAATATTTTATATATAAATATATTAATATATATTTTTATTTGTATATATGTATACTTTGACAATGTAAGTAATAATGAACTTGCCATGTCAATAAAGTCAATTGAATTGAAATTGAGAGAGCCACAGAGAGAGAGAGAGCGTGAGAACGATTCCCAAACCTTCCACAATAAAGCCATCACCAGCAGAGAGATTAACCTGGAGAAGAGTCCCCTAAACAAGCTGGTCCTGGGGCTCTGTTCACAAACACACCCCACAGAGACCCAGGACAGCAACACAATTAGACACAACCAAATCATGAGAAAACAAAAAGATAATTACTTGACACATTGGAAAGAATTAACAAAAAAACTGTGCAAACTAGAATGCTATTTGGTCCTAAACAGAGAGTACCCAGTGGCAGAATACCAGACCACTGTAACTGACCCAAAATTAAGGAAAGCTTTGACTATGTACAGACTCAGTGAGCATAGCCTTGCTATTGAGAAAGGCCGCCGTAGGCAGACATGGCTCTCAAGAGAAGACAGGCTATGTGCTCACTGCCCACAAAATGAGGTGGAAACTGAGCTGCACTTCCTAACCTCCTGCCAAATGTATGACCATATTAGAGACACACATTTCCCTCAGATTACAGAGATCCACAAAGAATTCAATAACAAACCCGATTTTGATCAACTCCCACATCTACTGGGTGAAATCCCACAGTGTGCCATCACAGCAGCAAGATTTGTGTCCTGTTGCCACAAGAAAAGGGCAACCAGTGAAGAACAAACACCACTGTAAATACAACCCATATTTATGTTTATTTTCCCTTTTGTATTTTAACTACTTCGCTATTTTTTTGACACCATATATAGACATGATATGACATTTGAAATGTTTTTATTCTTTTGGAGCTTTTGTAAGTGTAGTGTTTAATGTACATTTGTATTGTTTATTTCACTTTTGTTTGTCTATTTCACTTGCTTTGGCAATGTAAACATATGTTTCCCATGGCAATAAAGCCCCTTAAATTGAATTGAGAGAGAGAGGTCAAACTGCTCTTTCAGTCAGTCTCACCACTCTGAAGCCAGCCACCCACTACAGGACAGTCTAGAACAGTAGAACCAACCAACCAGTGCAGGAATAGCCTGTTCTCCAGACTGTCTAGAACAGTACCGGGCATTCTAGAACAGTACCGGGCATTCTAGAACAGTCCGGGCATTCTAGAACAGTCCGGGCATTTTAGAACAGTACTGGGCATTCTAGAACAGTACTGGGCATTCTAGAACAGTACTGGGGATTCTAGAACAGTACTGGGAATTTTAGAACAGTACTGGGCATTCTAGAACAGTAAAGGGCATTCTAGAACCACAGACCTGAGGATGAGAAACCTCCTGACCACCCAGAACCAGAACTGTTACCGGAAGTAGATCGTGAAGGAGTGTTACACCCGCCTGGCAGAGCCATCAACGACGAGACTTCCCCACCAGCTTTGTCCCTCGCAGGGCCAAGGAGCAGCTAGGGCTGGGGCTCTCTAAACTCCCCCTGTCCACCAACAAGACTGTCCTGCCTCCTGTGTTATCCACCCTGGAGAGGAGGAGAGCTGCCTCCTGTGTTATCCACCCTGGAGAGGAGGAGAGCTGCCTCCTGTGTTCTCCACCCTGGAGAGGAGGAGAGCTGCCTCCTGTGTTATCCACCCTGGAGAGGAGGAGAGCTGCCTCCTGTGTTATCCACCCTGGAGAGGAGGAGAGCTGCCTCCTGTGTTCTCCACCTTGGAGAGGAGAAGAGCTGCCTCCTGTGTTATCCACCCTGGAGAGGAGGAGAGCTGCCTCCTGTGTTATCCACCCTGGAGAGGAGGAGAGCTGCCTCCTGTGTTATCCACCCTGGAGAGGAGGAGAGCTGCCTCCTGTGTTCTCCACCCTGGAGAGGAGGAGAGCTGCCTCCTGTGTTCTCCACCTTGGAGAGGAGAAGAGCTGCCTCCTGTGTTCTCCACCCTGGAGAGGAGGAGAGCTGCCTCCTGTGTTCTCCACCCTGGAGAGGAGGAGAGCTGCCTCCTGTGTTCTCCACCCTGGAGAGGAGAGAGGCTGCGGTGCCCAGGGACAGGTGAGTGAATAAATTAATGAATATAATGAAATACATCCGTTGGAGTACAACACTTGATCCTGCTAACGACACCTAAATGTGTGGTGACCTAAATCATAGGAGACTACATCACCTTGAGCTTAATGAGGAGAAGGAAGTAAACTTTTAAGATGGGCCAGTTTCCCAAACACATGCTCAGAAATATTTTAGAAAAATATACAGTACAATTTCATATATTTTTTTTTATTGAGGATTAAAAACACATTAAAATCTAGTGCCATGGTGGTCCTTGTTACCCTGTCCCAGGTCCTGGGACGTTATTGTCTTCGTGGGACGTTATTGTCTTCGTGGGACGTTATTGTCTTCGTGGGACGTTATTGTCTTCGTGGGACGTTAGAGTCTTCGTGGGACGTTAGAGTCTTCGTGGGACGTTAGAGTCTTCGTGGGACGTTAGAGTCTTCGTGGGACGTTAGAGTCTTCGTGGGACGTTAGTCTTCGTGGGACGTTAGAGTCTTCGTGGGACGTTAGAGTCTTTGTGGGACGTTAGTGTCTTCGTGGGACGTTAGTGTTTTCAGCAATGATCTTCCGAGGTTTTGCACACTGGGTAATCACATTCAGATCGACATCACATTGATATCGACATCCCTATTCTATTCTATTCATTATTTAACCAGGGAAATCACATTGAAATCGACGTCAATATATGTTTTTCTATGAGAAATGCAGTTATGTCGGAATTTTACATACACTTAGGTTGGAGTCATTAACTCGTTTTTCAACCACTCCACAAATTTCTTGTTAACAAACTATAGTTTTGGCAAGTCGGTGTCATGACGTTGCCATCTTTGGGTACAGCAAGCCCCATCCCCCTCTCCCTACCTCCTACAACTAAGCTGCTGAGGTCAGAGAGGTCGTAAATTGCTGGAAGAGATGATCTCCTCATGGCCACAGTATAGAGAGAGTGAAGTTTCATAGAGAAACAAAGGAATTTTTTCCACCTCACAGAACTTGAGGTCCGAACAACATTTATGTTCTGAAGAAAGTATAAAAGATTGGTGAAGAATCCAGCTACGAACTGGTCCGTTTGGTATTTGTGAAGAATCCAGCTACGAACTGGTCCGTTTGGTATTTGTGAAGAAACCAGCTGCGAACTGGTCCGTTTGGTATTTGTGAAGAATCCAGCTACGAACTGGTCCGTTTGGTATTTGTGAAGAATCCAGCTGCGAACTGGTCCGTTTGGTACTTGTGAAGAATCCAGCTACGAACTGGTCCGTTTGGTATTTGTGAAGAATCCAGCTACGAACTGGTCCGTTTGGTATTTGTGAAGAAACCAGCTGCGAACTGGTCCGTTTGGTATTTGTGAAGAATCCAGCTACGAACTGGTCCGTTTGGTATTTGTGAAGAATCCAGCTGCGAACTGGTCCGTTTGGTACTTGTGAAGAATCCAGCTACGAACTGGTCCGTTTGGTATTTGTGAAGAATCCAGCTACGAACTGGTCCGTTTGGTATTTGTGAAGAATCCAGCTGCGAACTGGTCCGTTTGGTATTTGTGAAGAATCCAGCTACGAACTGGTCCGTTTGGTATTTGTGAAGAATCCAGCTACGAACTGGTCCGTTTGGTATTTGTGAAGAATCCAGCTACGAACTGGTCCGTTTGGTATTTGTGAAGAATCCAGCTGCGAACTGGTCCGTTTGGTATTTGTGAAGAATCCAGCTACGAACTGGTCCGTTTGGTATTTGTGAAGAATCCAGCTACGAACTGGTCCGTTTGGTATTTGTGAAGAATCCAGCTACGAACTGGTCCGTTTGGTATTTGTGAAGAATCCAGCTACGAACTGGTCCGTTTATTTGGTATTTGTGAAGAATCCAGCTACGAACTGGTCCGTTTGGTATTTGTGAAGAATCCAGCTACGAACTGGTCCGTTTGGTATTTGTGAAGAATCCAGCTGCGAACTGGTCCGTTTGGTATTTGTGAAGAATCCAGCTAAGAATCGAACTGGTCCGTTTGGTATTTGTGAAGAATCCAGCTGCGAACTGGTCCGTTTGGTATTTGTGAAGAATCCAGCTGCGAACTGGTCCGTTTGGTATTTGTGAAGAATCCAGCTACGAACTGGTCCGTTTGGTATTTGTGAAGAATCCAGCTGCGAACTGGTCCGTTTGGTATTTGTGAAGAATCCAGCTGCGAACTGGTCCGTTTGGTATTTGTGAAGAATCCAGCTACGAACTGGTCCGTTTGGTATTTGTGAAGAATCCAGCTACGAACTGGTCCGTTTGGTATTTGTGAAGAATCCAGCTACGAACTGGTCCGTTTGGTATTTGTGAAGAATCCAGCTACGAACTGGTCCGTTTGGTATTTGTGAAGAATCCAGCTACGAACTGGTCCGTTTGGTATTTGTGAAGAATCCAGCTACGAACTGGTCCGTTTGGTATTTGTGAAGAATCCAGCTACGAACTGGTCCGTTTGGTATTTGTGAAGAATCCAGCTACGAACTGGTCCGTTTGGTACAACTTGGGGAAGCTCATGGGAGACGGTGCGGCCACATTACCATAACGCTGTTTACAATGGGGCAAAAAAAGTATTTAGTCAGCCACTAATTGTGCAAGTTCTCCCACTTAAAAAGATGAGAGAGGCCTGTAATGTTCATCATAGGTACACTTCAACTATGACAGACAAAATGAGAAAAAAAATCCAGAAAATCACATTGTAGGATTTTGAATGAATTTATTTGCAAATTATGGTGGATATAGGAAATACCAAATGTATTCTCTGATATAGGAAATACCAAATATATTCTCTAATATAGGATATACCAAATATATTCTCTGATATAGGATATACCAAATATATTCTCTGATCTAGGATATACCAAATATACCAAATATATTATCTGATATAGGATATACCAAATATATTCTCTGATATAGAATATACAAAATATATTCTCTGAAATAGAATATACCAAATATATTCTCTGATATAGGATATACCAAATATATTCTCTGATATAGGATATACCAAATATATTCTCTGATATAGGATATAACAAATATATTCTCTGATATAGGATATAACAAATATATTCTCTGATATAGAATATACCAAATATATTCTCTGATATAGAATATACCAAATATATTCTCTGATATAGGATATACCAAATATATTATCTGATATAGGATATACCAAATATATTCTCTGATATAGAATATACCAAATATATTCTCTGATATAGGATATACCAAATATATTCTCTGATATAGGATATAACAAATATATTCTCTGATATAGGATATACCAAATATATTCTCTGATATAGAATATACCAAATATGTTCTCTGATATAGAGTATTCTCTGGTCTAAAGTAGTGCACTGTATAGGGAATAGGGCCCTGGTCTAAAGTAGTGCACTGTATAGGGAATAGGGCCCTGGTCTAAAGTAGTGCACTGTATAGGGAATAGGGCTCTGGTCTAAAGTAGTGCACTATATAGGGAATAGGGCTCTGGTCTAAAGTAGTGCACTATATAGGGAATAGGGCTCTGGTCTAAAGTAGTGCACTATATAGGGAATAGGGCTCTGGTCTAAAGTAGTGCACTATATAGGGAATAGGGCTCTGGTCTAAAGTAGTGCACTATATAGGGAATAGGGCTCTGGTCTAAAGTAGTGCACTATATAGGGAATAGGGCTCTGGTCTAAAGTAGTGCACTATATAGGGAATAGGGCTCTGGTCTAAAGTAGTGCACTATATAGGGAATAGGGCTCTGGTCTAAAGTAGTGCACTATATAGGGAATAGGGCTCTGGTCTAAAGTAGTGCACTATATAGGGAATAGGGCTCTGGTCTAAAGTAGTGCACTATATAGGGAATAGGGCTCTGGTCTAAAGTAGTGCACTATATAGGGAATAGGATGGCAGGAAAAAGCTGCCATGTGATGCAGTAAACAAAGCATTGGGAGAAGAAAAGCAAGATGCTTCAAATGAGCTGGTCACAGGCACAGCTGGTCGCCTAGCAACAAGGAAACACACACATTAACCTCTGGCTGAAGCAAAGTACGCCAACGTTATTATAGTAAACTAAAACTAATCATGAAAAAAATATTTATAAAAAATGTATATATATATATAATTAAGAAACCCACTTTAAAAACTAAAACTGTAATGAAACTATTATTTTTGATTCCAAAATTTAACTAAATAAAAACCCACTATGTTCAGTTTTAGATTTTTTTCTAATGGGTTTTTCAAGCTTCTGAATCTGTCAGGTAATGTTTCAATAGACCTAGACATCCTCCCCAGACATAGTGCTGCTGTTATAGGCCTAGACATCCTCCCCAGACATAGTACTGCTGTTATAGGCCTAGACATCCTCCCCAGACATAGTGCTGCTGTTATAGGCCTAGACATCCTCCCCAGACATAGTACTGTTTCAATAGGCCTAGACATTCTCCCCAGACATAGTACTGTTTCAATAGGCCTAGACATCCTCCCCAGACATAGTGCTGCTGTTATAGGTCTGTTTCAATAGGCCTAGACATCCTCCCCAGACATAGTACTGTTTCAATAGGCCTAGACATCCTCCCCAGACATAGTACTGCTGTTATAGGCCTAGACATCCTCCCCAGACATAGTACTGCTGTTATAGGCCTAGACATCCTCCCCAGACATAGTACTGCTGTTATAGGCCTAGACATCCTCCCCAGACATAGTACTGCTGTTATAGGCCTAGACATCCTCCCCAGACATAGTGCTGCTGTTATAGGTCTGTTTCAATAGACCTAGACATCCTCCCCAGACATAGTGCTGCTGTTATAGGCCTAGACATCCTCCCCAGACATAGTGCTGCTGTTATAGGTCTGTTTCAATAGGCCTAGACATCCTCCCCAGACATAGTACTGCTGTTATAGGCCTAGACATCCTCCCCAGACATAGTGCTGCTGTTATAGGCCTAGACATCCTCCCCAGACATAGTGCTGCTGTTATAGGCCTAGACATCCTCCCCAGATATAGTACTGCTGTTATAGGCCTAGACATCCTCCCCAGACATAGTGCTGCTGTTATAGGTCTGTTTAAATAGGCCTAGACATCCTCCCCAGACATAGTACTGCTGTTATAGGCCTAGACATCCTCCCCAGACATAGTGCTGCTGTTATAGGCCTAGACATCCTCCCCAGACATAGTGCTGCTGTTATAGGTCTGTTTCAATAGGCCTAGACATCCTCCCAAGACATAGTGCTGCTGTTATAGGTCTGTTTCAATAGGCCTAGACATCCTCCCCAGACATAGTACTGCTGTTATAGGCCTAGACATCCTCCCCAGACATAGTACTGCTGTTATAGGCCTAGACATCCTCCCCAGACATAGTGCTGCTGTTATAGGTCTGTTTCAATAGGCCTAGACATCCTCCCCAGACATAATACTGCTGTTATAGGCCTAGACATCCTCCCCAGACATAGTACTGCTGTTATAGGCTTAGACATCCTCCCCAGACATAGTGCTGCTGTTATAGGTCTGTTTCAATAGGCCTAGACATCCTCCCCAGACATAGTACTGCTGTTATAGGCCTAGACATCCTCCCCAGACATAGTGCTGCTGTTATAGGCCTAGACATCCTCCCCAGACATAGTGCTGCTGTTATAGGCCTAGACATCCTCCCCAGACATAGTGCTGCTGTTATAGGCCTAGACATCCTCCCCAGACATAGTGCTGCTGTTATAGGTCTGTTTCAATAGGCCTAGACATCCTCCCCAGACATAGTGCTGCTGTTATAGGCCTAGACATCCTCCCCAGACATAGTGCTGCTGTTATAGGCCTAGACATCCTCCCCAGACATAGTGCTGCTGTTATAGGTCTGTTTCAATAGGCCTAGACATCCCCCCCAGACATAGTACTGCTGTTATAGGCCTAGACATCCTCCCCAGACATAGTACTGCTGTTATAGGCCTAGACATCCTCCCCAGACATAGTACTGCTGTTATAGGTCTGTTTCAATAGGCCTAGACATCCTCCCCAGACATAGTACTGCTGTTATAGGCCTAGACATCCTCCCCAGACATAGTGCTGCTGTTATAGGTCTGTTTCAATAGGCCTAGACATCCTCCCCAGACATAGTGCTGCTGTTATAGGTCGAGACATCCTCCCCAGACATAGTACTGTTTCAATAGGCCTAGATATCCTCCCCAGACATAGTGCTGCTGTTATAGGCCTAGACATCCTCCCCAGACATAGTGCTGCTGTTATAGGCCTAGACATCCTCCCCAGACATAGTGCTGCTGTTATAGGCCTAGACATCCTCCCCAGACATAGTACTGCTGTTATAGGCCTAGACATCCTCCCCAGACATAGTACTGCTGTTATAGGCCTAGACATCCTCCCCAGACATAGTGCTGCTGTTATAGGTCTGTTTCAATAGGCCTAGACATCCTCCCCAGACATAGTACTGCTGTTATAGGCCCATAGACATCCTCCCCAGACATAGTACTGCTGTTATAGGCCTAGACATCCTCCCCAGACATAGTGCTGCTGTTATAGGTCTGTTTCAATAGACCGAGACATCCTCCCCAGACATAGTGCTGCTGTTATAGGTCTGTTTCAATAGGCCTAGACATCCTCCCCAGACATAGTACTGCTGTTATAGGCCTAGACATCCTCCCCAGACATAGTGCTGCTGTTATAGGTCTGTTTCAATAGGCCTAGACATCCTCCCCAGACATAGTGCTGCTGTTATAGGCCTAGACATCCTCCCCAGACATAGTGCTGCTGTTATAGGCCTAGACATCCTCCCCAGACATAGTGCTGCTGTTATAGGCCTAGACATCCTCCCCAGACATAGTACTGCTGTTATAGGCCTAGACATCCTCCCCAGACATAGTACTGCTGTTATAGGTCTGTTTCAATAGGCCTAGACATCCTCCCCAGACATAGTACTGCTGTTATAGGTCTGTTTCAATAGGCCTAGACATCCTCCCCAGACATAGTACTGCTGTTATAGGTCTGTTTCAATAGGTCTAGACATCCTCCCCAGACATAGTACTGCTGTTATAGGCCTAGACATCCTCCCCAGACATAGTGCTGCTGTTATAGGTCTGTTTCAATAGGCCTAGACATCCTCCCCAGACATAGTGCTGCTGTTATAGGTCTAGACATCCTCCCCAGACATAGTACTGTTTCAATAGGCCTAGACATCCTCCCCAGACATAGTACTGCTGTTATAGGCCTAGACATCCTCCCCAGACATAGTGCTGCTGTTATAGGTCTAGACATCCTCCCCAGACATAGTGCTGCTGTTATAGGTCTAGACATCCTCCCCAGACATAGTGCTGCTGTTATAGGTCTAGACATCCTCCCCAGACATAGTACTGCTGTTATAGGCCTAGACATCCTCCCCAGACATAGTGCTGTTTCAATAGGCCTAGACATCCTCCCCAGACATAGTGCTGCTGTTATAGGTCTGTTTCAATAGACCTAGACATCCTCCCCAGACATAGTACTGCTGTTATAGGCCTAGACATCCTCCCCAGACATAGTACTGCTGTTATAGGCCTAGACATCCTCCCCAGACATAGTGCTGCTGTTATAGGCCTAGACATCCTCCCCAGACATAGTGCTGCTGTTATAGGTCTGTTTCAATAGGCCTAGACATCCTCCCCAGACATAGTACTGCTGTTATAGGCCTAGACATCCTCCCCAGACATAGTGCTGCTGTTATAGGCCTAGACATCCTCCCCAGACATAGTGCTGCTGCTCTAGGCCTAGACATCCTCCCCAGACATAGTGCTGCTGTTATAGGCCTAGACATCCTCCCCAGACATAGTGCTGCTGCTCTAGGCCTAGACATCCTCCCCAGACATAGTGCTGCTGCTCTAGGCCTAGACATCCTCCCCAGACATAGTGCTGCTGTTATAGGTCTGTTTCAATATGCCTAGACATCCTCCCCAGACATAGTGCTGCTGTTATAGGTCTGTTTCAATAGGCCTAGACATCCTCCCCAGACATAGTACTGCTGTTATAGGTCTAGACATCCTCCCCAGACATAGTGCTGCTGTTATAGGTCTGTTTCAATAGGTCTAGACATCCTCCCCAGACATAGTGCTGCTGTTATAGGCCTAGACATCCTCCCCAGACATAGTGCTGCTGTTATAGGTCTATTTCAATAGGCCTAGACATCCTCCCCAGACATAGTACTGCTGTTATAGGTCTATTTCAATAGGCCTAGACATCCTCCCCAGACATAGTGCTGCTGTTATAGGGCTGTTTCAATAGGCCTAGACATCCTCCCCAGACATAGTGCTGCTGTTATAGGCCTAGACATCCTCCCCAGACATAGTGCTGCTGTTATAGGCCTAGACATCCTCCCCAGACATAGTGCTGCTGCTCTAGGCCTAGACGTCCTCCCCAGACATAGTGCTGCTGCTCTAGGCCTAGACATCCTCCCCAGACATAGTGCTGCTGTTATAGGTCTGATTCAATAGGCCTAGACATCCTCCCCAGACATAGTGCTGCTGTTATAGGCCTAGACATCCTCCCCAGACATAGTACTGCTGCTCTAGGTCTGTTTCAATAGGCCTAGCTTCACTACTTGTTTCTACTGTATTATTGACTGTATGTTTTGTTTTACTCCATGGGTAACTCTGTGTTGTTGTATGTGTCGAACTGCTTTGCTTTATCTTGGCCAGGTCATAATTGTAAATGAGATCTTGTTCTCAACTGGCCTACCTGGTTAAATAAAGGTGAAATGCTCTGGGTCTGTTGCTCTGGGTCTAGGTCTGTTGTTCTGGGTCTGTTGCTCTAGGTCTAGGTCGGTTGCTCTGGGTCTGTTGTTCTGGGTCTGTTGCTCTGGGTCTAGGTCTGTTGCTCTAGGTCGGTTGCTCTGGGTCTGTTGCTCTGGGTCTGTTGCTCTAGGTCTGTTGCTCTGGGTCTGTTGCTCTAGGTCTGTTGCTCTGGGTCTGTTGCTCTGGGTCTGTTGCTCTAGGTCTGTTGCTCTGGGTCTGTTGCTCTAGGTCTGTTGCTCTGGGTCTGTTGCTCTAGGTCTGTTGCTCTGGGTCTGTTGCTCTAGGTCTGTTGCTCTGGGTCTGTTGCTCTGGGTCTGTTGCTCTAGGTCTAGGTATGTTGCTCTAGGTCTGTTGCTCTGGGTCTGGTGCTCTATGTCCAGGTCTGTTGTTATAGGTCTGTTGCTCTAGGTATGTTGCTCTAGGTCTGTTGCTCTAGGTCTAGATCTGTTGCTCTAGGTCTGTTGCTCTAGGTCTAGGTCTGTTGCTCTGGGTCTGTTGCTCTGGGTCTGTTGCTCTGGGTCTGTTGCTCTGGGTCTGTTGCTTTGGGTCTGTTGCTCTGGGTCTGTTGCTCTAGGTCTGTTGTTATAGGTCTGTTGCTCTAGGTCTGTTGCTCTAGGTCTGTTGCTCTAGGTCTGTTGCTCTGGGTCTGTTGCTCTGGGTCTGTTGCTCTGGGTCTGGTGCTCTATGTCTAGGTCTGTTGCTCTAGGTCGGTTGCTCTGGGTCTGTTGCTCTGGGTCTGTTGCTCTAGGTCTGTTGCTCTAGGTCTGTTGCTCTAGGTCTGTTGCTCTGGGTCTGTTGCTCTGGGTCTGTTGCTCTAGGTCTGTTGCTCTGGGTCTAGGTCTGTTGCTCTGGGTCTGTTGCTATAGGTCTGTTGCTCTGGGTCTAGGTCTGTTGCTCTGGGTCTGTTGCTCTAGGTCTGTTGCTCTGGGTCTAGGTCTGTTGCTCTGGGTCTGTTGCTCTGGGTCTGTTGCTCTGGGTCTGTTGCTCTGGGTCTGTTGCTCTAGGTCTGTTGCTCTGGGTCTGTTGCTATAGGTCTGTTGCTCTGGGTCTAGGTCTGTTGCTCTGGGTCTGTTGCTCTAGGTCTGTTGCTCTGGGTCTAGGTCTGTTGCTCTGGGTCTGTTGCTCTGGGTCTGTTGCTCTGGGTCTGTTGCTCTGGGTCTGTTGCTCTAGGTCTGTTGCTCTAGGTCTAGGTCTGTTGCTCTAGGTCTGTTGCTCTGGGTCTAGGTCTGTTGCTCTGGGTCTGTTGCTCTAGGTCTGTTGCTCTGGGTCTAGGTCTGTTGGTCTAGGTCTGTAATCATCTAATCTGTAATGCAATCTGTAATAATCTATAATCTAGGTCTGAGACTACTAGAAATACAACCTACAACACATACATGCCTCCTAGCTATTAGCCACCCAGGCTAACACTAAAACTAAATCATATCAAAAACCAAATAGAAATGTTTTTAGAAAACTCAAATAGAATAAAAACTACTAGATTAAGTAAAAAAAAAATACTAATAGAAATAAAAACTAATATAAAACACAAAACTATAATAACCTTGAAGCACACAGTGCAGCTCAGTGACCATGCTTCTGGGATTAATTGATTAATTTAGCTTTAGCTTGATGGCTCTGGACTGGAGCAAAGCAAACACTGCAGGACGCACACAGACCACCGATGGACACCGAGACGTTGTCAGGATGGTACCGTTACGAGGACAAGACGTTAACCCTTATTCCTCGGAGCGGCCTTCACAGTGATGCACACTGGGTAGTGGTCACTCACCGCCAGGGCCTGGAACACACAAACACACACCATCAGAGGATTTAACATTGACACCAGAGGCTTTAACACTGACACCATCAGAGGATTTAACACTGACACCATCAGAGGATTTAACACTGACACCATCAGAGGATTTAACACTGACACCATCAGAGGATTTAACACTGACACCATCAGAGGATTTAACACTGACACCACCACCCAGGAATGTTGCAACACTGTAAGTCACCACCATATTATTATTATTATTATATTATTTAACACTGACACCAGAGGATTTAACACTGACACCATCAGAGGATTTAACACTGACACCACCAGAGGATTTAACACTGACACCATCAGAGGATTTAACACTGACACCACCAGAGGATTTAACACTGACACCATCAGAGGATTTAACACTGACACCAGAGGATTTAAC
>NC_060175.1:4028971-4067301 GCF_021184085.1 Oncorhynchus gorbuscha
TTTAGAAAAAGTCAAGGGGTCTGAATACTTCCCGAATGCACTGTAATTGGTAGTTTGGTAAACTACATTTTCAGAATAGCTTCCCCAACACTTTGTCCTTATAACACCCAGACTAATACACACTAGTGTTATTGTAACAGGGGAGTGTGTCTTTCAGGCGTTGGTCATCACACCAGCCATTGTTATTTTAACTGTGTCTTTAAGGCCTTGGTCATCACACCAGCCATTGTTATTTTAACTGTGTCTTTCAGGCCTTGGTCATCACACCAGCCATTGTTATTTTAACTGTGTCTTTCAGGCGTTGGTCATCACACCAGCCATTGTTATTTTAACTGTGTCTTTAAGGCCTTGGTCATCACACCAGCCATTGTTATTTTAACTGTGTCTTTCAGGCCTTGGTCATCACACCAGCCATTGTCATTTTAACTGTGTCTTCAAGGCCTTGGTCATCACACCAGCCATTGTTATTTTAACTGTGTCTTTCAGGCCTTGGTCATCACACCAGCCATTGTCATTTTAACTGTGTCTTTCAGGCCTTGGTCATCACACCAGCCATTGTCATTTTAACTGTGTCTTTCAGGCCTTGGTCATCACACCAGCCATTGTTATTTTAACTGTGTCTTTCAGGCCTTGGTCATCACACCAGCCATTGTCATTTTAACTGTGTCTTTAAGGCCTTGGTCATCACACCAGCCATTGTCATTTTAACTGTGTCTTTAAGGCCTTGGTCATCACACCAGCCATTGTTATTTTAACTGTGTCTTTCAGGCCTTGGTCATCACACCAGCCATTGTCATTTTAACTGTGTCTTTCAGGCCTTGGTCATCACACCAGCCATTGTTATTTTAACTGTGTCTTTCAGGCCTTGGTCATCACACCAGCCATTGTTATTTGAACTGTGTCTTTCAGGCCTTGGTCATCACACCAGCCATTGTTATTTGAACTGTGTCTTTCAGGTCAACCCTACCTGTTGAGTTGAGTCATGAGCTGAGGGAAAGCCTTCGCACTGAGATCTTTAATCTCCATCACCAGCATGATGTCACAGCGAGCGATCAGCTGCAATATAGAGACGGCTTTTAGTACACTGGATAGAGATGCTGGTGCATGTGTATGAGAAACCTCAACTTCACATCAAGTACTTCCTCAGATGGCCAGGGTTTTACTATGTGGTGGACATTGATGGTTCCTCTATGGGAAATTAAACTTCCTGTACATATATACACACTACCATTCACTTAGAAATGTCCTTGTTTTTGAAAGAAATGCAAATTTTGTTGTCCATTAAAATAACATAAAATTGATCAGAAATACAGTGTAGACATTGTTAATGTTGTAAATTACTATTGTAGCTGGAAACGGCAGATTTTTTTATGGAATATCTACATAGGAGTACAGAGGCCCATTATCAGCAACCATCACTCCTGTATTCCAATGGCACGTTGTGTTAGCTGGACAAAAAAAAAAGTGATTTTCTTTCAAAAACGAGGACATTCTGAAGTGACCCCAAACTTTTGAAAGGCAGCGTACTTAATATACAGGAAGTTTAATTTCCCATAGAGGATAACGCCCACCACATAGTGTACTTCATTAGTTCTATAATATAGTTATTCTCTCACAGGTCCAATTCTCACGCTAACCTGACCTCACTCAGACTCTGTTCTGTTTTCTAAAGAATGGTGTCGCACCAGATCCCCCTTTGCTGACTTCTGCTTTCCATGGAACACATTTACACGCAGCTCAATAGGTTGAGGTCAGGACACCTTCTTTACTCAACACTTCCGTGTTCGGAAGGACGTTGTAACATCTGTACAATCACCTTCCTCACCTCTGCTTTCCATGGAACGTATTTCTACATACAATCACCTTCCTCACCTCTGCTTTCCATGGAACGTATTTCTACATACAATCACCTTCCTCACCTCTGCTTTCCATGGACCTTCCTCACCTCTGCTTTCCATGGAACGTATTTCTACATACAATCACCTTCCTCACCTCTGCTTTCCATGGAACGTATTTCTACATACAATCACCTTCCTCACCTCTGCTTTCCATGGAACGTATTTCTACATACAATCACCTTCCTCACCTCTGCTTTCCATGGAACGTATTTCTACATACAATCACCTTCCTCACCTCTGCTTTCCATGGAACGTATTTCTACATACAATCACCTTCCTCACCTCTGCTTTCCATGGAACGTATTTCTACATACAATCACCTTCCTCACCTCTGCTTTCCATGGAACGTATTTCTACATACAATCACCTTCCTCACCTCTGCTTTCCATGGAACGTATTTCTACAATCACAATCAATCCTTCCTCACCTCTGCTTTCCATGGAATGTATTTCTACATACAATCACCTTCCTCACCTCTGCTTTCCATGGAACGTATTTCTACATACAATCACCTTCCTCACCTCTGCTTTCCATGGAACGTATTTCTACACACTACAGTTTAGGGGTCTTTTGCTTACACCCAACAAAACACACAAGTAACTGGTACAATAAAATAATCAAATACACATCCTGAGTGTTACTGATGTACATGCACAGCATTATCTATACAGTATATGCACAGCATTATCTATACAGTACATTATCCATACAGTATATGCACAGCATTATCTATACAGTATATGCACAGCATTATCTATACAGTATATGCACAACATTATCTATACAGTATATGCACAGCATTATCTATACAGTATCTGCACAGCATTATCTATACAGTATATGCACAACATTATCTATACAGTATGTGCACAGCATTATCTATACAGTATGTGCACAGCATTATCTATACAGTATATGCACAGCATTATCTATACAGTATATGCACAGCATTATCTATACAGTATCTGCACAGCATTATCTATACAGTATATGCACAACATTATCTATACAGTATATGCACAGCATTATCTATACAGTATGTGCACAGCATTATCTATACAGTATGTGCACAGCATTATCTATACATGACACGGGCAGCATTATCCATATTGTGTATGAACAGCATTATCTATACAGCATATGCACAGCATTATCTATACATTAGACACACCGTGTTATCCATACAGTATATGTGCAGCATTATCTATACAGTACATGCACAGCATTATCCGTGTCGTGTATGCACAGCATTATCCCATGCACAGCAATATATACACAGTACATGCACCACATTATCTATACATTACACACACATCATTATCCATACAGTATATGCACAGCATTATCTATACAGTATATGTACAACATTATCCATGCACAGCATTATATATACAGTATGTGCACAGCATTGTATATACAGTACATGTACAGCATTATCCATGCACAGCATTTTCCATACATTACATGCGCTGCATTATCTATACAGTACATGCACAACATTATCCATACATTACATGCACTGCATTATCTATACAGTACATCCACAGCATTGTATATACAGTACATGCACAACATTTTCCATACATTACATGCGCTGCATTATCTATACAGTACATGCACAGCATTGTATATACAGTACATGTACAGCATTATCTATGCACAGCATTTTCCATACATTACATGCGCCGCATTATCTATACAGTACATGTACAACATTATCCATACATTACATGCGCTGCATTATCTATACAGTACATGCACAGCATTGTATATACAGTACATGTACAGCATTATCCATGCACAGCATTTTCCATACATTACATGCGCCACATTATCTATACAGTACGTGCACAACATTATCCATACATTACATGCACTGCACTATCCACACAGTAAATGCACAGCCTCATCTATTAATGTAAATTGTAATGACAAGATTGTTGCCCCTTGACACGCACCTTCTCGTTTTCGAGGGATCCTGTTTTACTATTATTTATTACGCTGAAGTCATAGTTGTGAGGTAAGGCCGTAAACCCGTCTGCTGTAAACACATACAGGGTACAGAGTCTAAGGTTCAAATGTCAACCCCTGTTTGCAGAACCGACTGCGCAACTCACTGTTTGCAGGAACACCACAAAAGAGACCATAACTGCAGACTGTGAATGGAACACCCACATCTAGTTTCTACGCAAATTACAAGGGATTCTCTCCTCTGTATCACGGAGGCGCTCCGCACTGCTAAAGCTAACTCTCTCTCCTCTGCTCTCATCCTTCTAGATCTATCGGCTGCCTTCGATACTGTGAACCATCAGATCCTCCTCTCCACCCTCTCCGAGTTGGGCATCTCCGGCGCGGCCCACGCTTGGATTGCGTCCTACCTGACAGGTCGCTCCTACCAGGTGGCGTGGCGAGAATCTGTCTCCTCACCACGCGCTCTCACCACTGGTGTCCCCCAGGGCTCTGTTCTTGGCCCTCTCCTATTCTCGCTATACACCAAGTCACTTGGCTCTGTCATAACCTCACATGGTCTCTCCTATCATTGCTATGCAGACGACACAACTAATCTTCTCCTTTCCCCCTTCTGATGACCAGGTGGCGAATCGCATCTCTGCATGTCTGGCAGACATATCAGTGTGGATGACGGATCACCACCTCAAGCTGAATCTCGGCAAGACGGAGCTGCTCTTCCTCCCGGGGAAGGACTGCCCGTTCCATGATCTCGTCATCACGGTTGACAACTCCATTGTGTCCTCCTCCCAGAACCTTGGTGTGATCCTGGACAACACCCTGTCGTTCTCAACCAACATCAAGGCGGTGGCCCGTTCCTGTAGGTTCATGCTCTACAACATCCGCAGAGTACGACCCTGCCTCACACAGGAAGCGGCGCAGGTCCTAATCCAGGCACTTGTCATCTCCCGTCTGGATTACTGCAACTCGCTGTTGGCTGGGCTCCCTGCCTGTGCCATTAAACCCCTTCAACTCATCCAGAACGCCGCAGCCCGTCTGGTGTTCAACCTTCCCAAGTTCTCTCACGTCACCCCGCTCCTCCGTTCTCTCCACTGGCTTCCAGTTGAAGCTCGCATCCGCTACAAGACCATGGTGCTTGCCTACGGAGCTGTGAGGGGAACGGCACCTCAGTACCTCCAGGCTCTGATCAGGCCCTACACCCAAACAAGGGCACTGCGTTCATCCACCTCTGGCCTGCTCGCCTCCCTACCACTGAGGAAGTACAGCTCCCGCTCAGCCCAGTCAAAACTGTTCGCTGCTCTGGCCCCCCAATGGTGGAACAAACTCCCTCACGACGCCAGGACAGCGGAGTCAATCACCACCTTCCGGAGACACCTGAAACCCCACCTCTTTAAGGAATACCTAGGATAGGATAAGTATTCCCTCTCACCCCCCCCCCTTTAAGATTTAGATGCACTATTGTAAAGTGACTGTTCCACTGGATGTCATAAGGTGAATGCATCAATTTGTAAGTCGCTCTGGATAAGAGCGTCTGCTAAATGACTTAAATGTAAATGTAAATGTAATTCAACATCCACATGCAGTTGAAGTCGGAAGTTTAGATACACTTAGGTTGGAGTCATTAAAACTCATTTTTTCAACCACTCCACATATTTCTTGTTATAACAAACTATAGTTTTGGCAAGTCAGTTAGGACATCTACTTTGTGCATGACACAAGTCATTTTTCCAACATTTGTTTTCAGACCGATTATTTCACTTATAATTCACTGTATCACAATTCCAGTGGTTCAGAAGAGATGAGTACATGAGTCCTATATCGAGAACTATATCGACATAACCTGAAAGGCCGCTCAGCAAGGAAGAAGCCACCGCTCCAAAATCGCCATAAAAAATCCAGACTACGGTTTGCAACTGGTTAAACTAAATAAATGTAGACTACTTACAGCCAATATGACATCAACCACCTCTGGCTTCTCTATTTTCTTCTCTCCAAAGGACTGGATGTTGAAGGTGCAGATCTTCAGGGCTGAGCCCCCACCACTGAGCCCCAGAACCATGCCCAGCACCATCCAGCTCACTACCCTCCAAACACTAATACTACCCGACATGCTCACTGACAGGTCAACAACAGACTGGCTGAGGGTACAGAGAGCCAGGAGAAGTAGCAGCTGCTGTGTGTGTGTGTTAAAGCGATCTGAAACACAACACTTCCTTTTTAGATGTGTGATTAAAAAAAGACGTCACACATATCTTCTGTAATGTTGGCTAGAGTCTCTCTCTCTCTCTCTCTCTCTCTCTCTCTCTCTCTCTCTCTCTCTCTCTCTCTCTCTCTCTCTCTGTTTCTCTGTTTCAGTCTCTCTCTCTCTCTGTTTCTCTGTTTCAGTCTCTCTCTCTCTCTCTCTTTCTCTGTTTCAGTCTCTCTCTCTCTCTCTCTGTTTCTCTGTTTCAGTCTCTCTCTCTCTCTGTTTCTCTCTCTCTCTGTTTCTCTCTCTCTCTGTTTCTCTCTCTCTGTTTCTCTCTCTCTGTTTCTCTCTCTCTCTCTCTCTCTCTCTCTCTCTCTCTATGTTTCTCTGTTTCAGTCTCTCTCTCTCTGTTTCTCTGTTTCTGTCTCTCTCTAGGATGTGGTGAGAGGTCTATCAGCATAGAGGCAGGAAGCTATCTAGCTCAAATACGGGCGAGGCGTTATGCCGTGTGGTGTTGCTTTTTAAATTGAGATTATCCCCGTTTGTTCCTGCCAAGGCAGCAGCTGCTCTTCCTGGGGTTTATTATGGATCCCCATTAGTTCCTGCCAAGGCAGCAACTACTCTTCCTGGGGTTTATTATGGATCCCCATTAGTTCCTGCCAAGGCAGCAGCTGCTCTTCCTGGGGTTTATTATGGATCCCCATTAGTTCCTGCCAAGGCAGCAGCTGCTCTTCCTGGGGTTTATTATGGATCCCCGTTAGTTCCTGCCAAGGCAGCAGCTGCTCTTCCTGGGGTTTATTATGGATCCCCATTAGTTCCTGTCAAGGCAGCAGCTACTCTTCCTGGGGTTTATTATGGATCCCCATTAGTTCCTGCCAAGGCAGCAGCTACTCTTCCTGGGGTTTATTATGGATCTCCATTACTGCTTGTGTCAGTTACTTGATGTGGAATAGAGTTCCATGTAGTCATGGCTCTATGTAGTACTGTGGAATAGAGTTCCATGTAGTCATGGCTCTATGTAGTGCTGTGGAATAGAGTTCCATGTAGTCATGGCTCTATGTAGTACTGTGTGCCTCCCATAGTCTGTTCTGGACTTGGGGACTGTGAAGAGACCTCTGGTGGCATGTCTTGTGGGGTATGAATGGGTGTCTGAGCTGTGCGCCAGTAGTTGTGCCTGTGTCTATGTTTGTGTTGCTTCACAGTCTGTCCAAGCTGTGTGCCAGTAGTTCAAACAGACAGCTCGGGGCATTCAACATGTCAATACCTCTCATAAATACAAGTAGTGATGATGTCAATCTCTCCTCCACTTTGAGCCAGGAGAGAGTGACATGCATATTATTAATATTAGCTCTCTGTGTACATCCAAGGGCCAGCCGTGTTGTCCTGTTCTGAGACAAGTGTAAATTTCCTAAGTTCTTCTTTGTGGCACCTGACCACATGACTGAACAGTAGTCCAGGTGCTAGAAAACTAGGGCCTGTAGGACCTGCCTTGTTGATAGTGTTGTTAAGAAGGAAGAAACTAGGGCCTGTAGGACCTGCCTTGTTGATAGTGTTGTTAAGAAGGTAGAAACTAGGGCCTGTAGGACCTGCCTTGTTGATAGTGTTGTTAAGAAGGTAGAAACTAGGGCCTGTAGGACCTGCCTTGTTGATAGTGTTGTTAAGAAGGTAGAAACTAGGGCCTGTAGAACCTGCCTTGTTGATAGTGTTGTTAAGAAGGTAGAAACTAGGGCCTGTAGGACCTGCCTTGTTGATAGTGCTGTTAAGAAGGTAGAAACTAGGGCCTGTAGGACCTGCGTTGTTGATAAGGTAGAAACTAGGGCCTGTAGGACCTACCTTGTTGATAGTGTTATATATCATATTGTATATGTATATGTAGTGTCTGTGTTTGTTGCTGGCATGTCATTCCCTAAGTTTGCTAATCTTGCCAATTAAACAATCATCAAAGTAGTTGGCATAAGGTAGAAACTAGGGCCTGTAGCAGACTTTGTTGATAATAAGCCATCTGATTCAATAATATATGTTATGTT
Source organism: Oncorhynchus gorbuscha (assembly GCF_021184085.1). Taxonomy (NCBI): domain Eukaryota; kingdom Metazoa; phylum Chordata; class Actinopteri; order Salmoniformes; family Salmonidae; genus Oncorhynchus; species Oncorhynchus gorbuscha. Next base: position 4,037,050 of record NC_060175.1, read on the forward strand.
GTCAGTGTTTGTTGCTGGCATGTCATTCCCTAAGTTTGCTAATCTTGCCAATTAAACAATCATCAAAGTAGTTGGCAATATCAGTGGGTTTTGTGATGAATAAGCCATCTGATTCAATAATTTACCTTTGTTTCAACAGTTTAGCACAGCGTAGATGTGATGGTATTGGACATGAACAGTTTAGCACAGTGTAGATGTGATGGTATCTGGCATGAACAGTTTAGCACAGCGTAGATGTGATGGTATCTGGCATAAACAGTTTAGCACAGCGTAGATGTGATGGTATCGGACATGAACAGTTTAGCACAGCGTAGATGTGATGGTATCGGACATGAACAGTTTAGCACAGCGTAGATGTGATGGTATCGGACATGAACAGTTTAGCACAGCGTAGATGTGATGGTATCATCACGGGGTTTGTATAATTTGATTTACACAACATGCCTACCGCTTTGAAGATGTCATGTTTTGTCATTTATTATCATGTCTTGTCTCTGTGCTTCCCTTCTATTCGTTTCCCTCTGCTGGTCTTATTAGGTTCTTTCCCTCTTTCTATCCCTCTCTCTCCCCCTCCCTCTCTCCCTCTCTCGCTCTCTCTCTCTATCGTTCCGTTCCTGCTCCCAGCTGTTCCTCATTCTCCTAACTACCTCATTTACTCTTTTCACACCTGTCCCCTATTTTGCCCTCTGATTAGAGTCCCTATTTCTCCCTCTGTTTTCCGCTTCTGTCCTTGTCGGATCCTTGCTTGATGTTCGCTGTTCTGTGTCCTTGTTCCGCCCTGTCGTGTTTTACCTTCTTCAGATGCTGCGTGTGAGCAGGTGTCAATGTCAGCTACGGCCGGTGCCTTCCCGAAGCGACCTGCAGTCTGTGGTCGCGTCTCCAGTCATTCCTCTCTACTGACGAGTGGATTTCAGTTTTCCTGTTTTGCTTTTACCTAGATAATATCCAGGATTATCGCTTTTGTTTAAAACTGGAATAAAGACTCTGTTTCCGTTAAGTCGCTTTTGGGTCCTCATTCACCAGCATAACAGAAGGATCCGACCAAGAATGGACCCAGCGACTACGGATTCTCGCAACACTGCCGTCGAGATCCAGGGAGCAATGCTCGGCAGACACGAGCAGGAATTGTCTGCTGCTCGTCATGCCGTTGAGACCCTGGCCGCTCAGGTTTCCGACCTCTCAGGACAGTTTGAGTCTTCGTCTCGTGCCACCAGCTACTTCCTGGTCTTCCGAGTCTCCGGAACCTAGGGTTAATAACCCACCATGTTACTCTGGGCAGCCCACTGAGTGCCGCTCCTTTCTCACCCAGTGTGATATTGTGTTATCTCTCCAACCCAACACATACTCGAGAGAGAGCTCGGATCGCTTACGTCATTTCACTCCTTACTGGTCGGGCTCGGGAGTGGGGCACAGCTATCTGGGAGGCAAGGGCTGAGTGTTCTAACAATTATCTGAACTTTAAAGAGGAGATGATACGGGTTTTTGATCGTTCAGTTTTTGGTAAGGAGGCTTCCAGGGCCCTGGCTTCTCTATGTCAAGGTGATCGATCCATAACGGATTACTCTATAGAGTTTCGCACTCTTGCTGCCTCCAGTGACTGGAACGAGCCGGCGTTGCTCGCTCGTTTTCTGGAGGGACTCCACGCTGAGGTTAAAGATGAGATTCTCTCCCGGGAGGTTCCTTCCAGCGTGGACTCTTTGATTGCACTCGCCATCCGCATAGAACGACGGGTAGATCTTCGTCACCGAGCTCGTGGAAGAGAGCTCGCGTTAACGGTGTTCCCCCTCTCCGCATCTCAACCATCTCCTCCCTCCGGCTCAGAGACTGAGCCCATGCAGCTGGGAGGTATTCGCATCTCGACTAAGGAGAGGGAACGGAGGATCACCAACCGCCTTTGCCTCTATTGCGGTTCTGCTGGACATTTTGTCATTTCATGTCCAGTAAAAGCCAGAGCTCATCAGTAAGCGGAGGGCTACTGGTGAGCGCTACTACTCAGGTCTCTCCATCAAGATCCTGTACTACTTTGTCGGTCCATCTACGCTGGACCGGTTCGGCTGCTTCCTGCAGTGCCTTGATAGACTCTGGGGCTGAGGGTTGTTTTATGGACGAAGCATGGGCTCGGAAACATGACATTCCTCTCAGACAGTTAGGGAAGCCCACGCCCATGTTCGCCTTAGATGGTAGTCTTCTCCCCAGTATCAGATGTGAGACACTACCTTTAACCCTCACAGTATCTGGTAACCACAGTGAGACCATTTCCTTTTTGATTTTTCGTTCACCTTTTACACCTGTTGTTTTGGGTCATCCCTGGCTAGTATGTCATAATCCTTCTATTAATTGGTCTAGTAATTCTATCCTATCCTGGAACGTTTCTTGTCATGTGAAGTGTTTAATGTCTGCAATCCCTCCTGTTTCTTCTGTCCCCTCTTCTCAGGAGGAACCTGGTGATTTGACAGGAGTGCCGGAGGAATATCATGATCTGCGCACGGTCTTCAGTCGGTCCAGAGCCAACTCCCTTCCTCCTCACCGGTCGTATGATTGTTGTATTGATCTCCTTCCGGGGACCACTCCCCCTCGGGGTAGACTATACTCTCTGTCGGCTCCCGAACGTAAGGCTCTCAAGGATTATTTGTCTGTTTCTCTCGACGCCGGTACCGTGGTGCCTTCTTCCTCTCCCGCCGGAGCGGGGGTTTTTTTTGTTAAGAAGAAGGACGGTACTCTGCGCCCCTGCGTGGATTATCGAGGGCTGAATGACATAACGGTTAAGAATCGTTATCCGCTTCCCCTTATGTCGTCAGCCTTCGAGATTCTGCAGGGAGCCAGGTTCTTTACTAAGTTGGACCTTCGTAACGCTTACCATCTCGTGCGCATCAGAGAGGGGGACGAGTGGAAAACGGCGTTTAACACTCCGTTAGAGCATTTTGAATACCGGGTTCTGCCGTTCGGTCTCGCTAATGCTCCAGCTGTCTTTCAGGCATTAGTTAATGATGTACTGAGAGACATGCTGAACATCTTTGTTTTCGTCTACCTTGACGATATCCTGATTTTTTCTCCGTCACTCGAGATTCATGTTCAGCACGTTCGACGTGTACTCCAGCGCCTTTTAGAGAATTGTCTCTACGTGAAGGCTGAGAAGTGCGCCTTTCATGTCTCCTCTGTCACATTTCTCGGTTCTGTTATTTCTGCTGAAGGCATTCAGATGGATCCCGCTAAGGTCCAGGCTGTCAGTGATTGGCCCGTTCCTAAGTCACGTGTCGAGTTGCAGTGCTTTCTAGGTTTCGCTAATTTCTATCGGCGTTTCATTCGTAATTTCGGTCAAGTTGCTGCCCCTCTCACAGCTCTTACTTCTGTCAAGACGTGCTTTAAGTGGTCCGGTTCCGCCCAGGGAGCTTTTGATCTCCTCAAGAAGCGTTTTACATCCGCTCCTATCCTTGTTACTCCTGACGTCACTAAACAATTCATTGTCGAGGTTGACGCTTCAGAGGTGGGCGTGGGAGCCATTCTATCCCAGCGCTTCCATTCTGACGATAAGGTCCATCCTTGCGCTTATTTTTCTCATCGCCTGTCGCCATCGGAACGCAACTATGATGTGGGTAACCGCGAACTGCTCGCCATACGCTTAGCCCTAGGCGAATGGCGACAGTGGTTGGAGGGGGCGACCGTTCCTTTTGTCGTTTGGACTGACCATAAGAACCTTGAGTACATCCGTTCTGCCAAACGACTTAATGCACGTCAAGCTCGTTGGGCGTTGTTTTTCGCTCGTTTCGAGTTCGTGATTTCTTATCGCCCGGGTAATAAGAACACCAAGCCTGATGCCTTATCCCGTCTCTTTAGTTCTTCTGTGGCTTCTACCGACCCCGAGGGGATTCTCCCTGAAGGGCGTGTTGTCGGGTTGACTGTCTGGGGAATTGAGAGACAGGTAAAGCAAGCACTCACTCGCACTGCGTCGCCGCGCGCTTGTCCTAGTAACCTTCTTTTCGTTCCTGTCTCTACTCGTCTGGCTGTTCTTCATTGGGCTCACTCTGCCAAGTTAGCTGGCCACCCCGGCGTTCGGGGTACGCTTGCTTCTATTCGCCAGCGGTTTTGGTGGCCTACTCAGGAGCGTGACACGCGCCGTTTCGTGGCTGCTTGTTCGGACTGCGCGCAGACTAAGTCAGGTAACTCTCCTCCTGCCGGTCGTCTCAGACCGCTTCCCATTCCTTCTCGACCATGGTCTCACATCGCCTTAGACTTTATTACCGGTCTGCCTTCGTCTGCGGGGAAGACTGTGATTCTTACGGTTGTCGATAGGTTCTCTAAGGCGGCACATTTCATTCCCCTCGCTAAGCTTCCTTCCGCTAAGGAGACGGCACAAATCATCATTGAGAATGTGTTCAGAATTCATGGCCTCCCGTTAGACGCCGTTTCAGACAGAGGCCCGCAATTCACGTCACAGTTTTGGAGGGAGTTCTGTCGTTTGATTGGTGCTTCCGTCAGTCTCTCTTCCGGTTTTCATCCCCAGTCTAACGGTCAAGCAGAAAGGGCCAATCAGACGATTGGTCGCATATTACGCAGCCTTTCTTTTCGAAACCCTGCTCCCCTGGGCAGAATACGCTCACAACTCGCTTCCTTCGTCTGCTACCGGGCTATCTCCGTTTCATAGTAGTCTTGGGTACCAGCCTCCTCTGTTCTCGTCCCAGCTCGCCGAGTCCAGCGTTCCCTCCGCTCAGGCTTTTGTCCAACGTTGTGAGCGCACCTGGAGGAGGGTCAGGTCTGCACTTTGCCGTTACAAGGCGCAGACTGTGAGAGCCGCCAATAAACGTAGGATTAAGAGTCCTAGGTATTGTTGCGGCCAGAGAGTGTGGCTTTCCACTCGTAACCTTCCCCTTACGACAGCTTCTCGCAAGTTGACTCCCGGTTCATTGGTCCGTTCCGTGTCTCTCAGGTCGTCAATCCTGTCGCTGTGCGACTGCTTCTTCCGCGACATCTTCGTCGCGTCCACCCTGTCTTCCATGTCTCCTGTGTCAAACCTTTTCTTCGCGCCCCCGTTCGTCTCCCCCCCCCCCCGTCCTTGTCGAGGGCGCACCTATTTACAAGGTACGGAAGATCATGGACATGCGTTCTCGGGGACGTGGTCACCAGTACTTAGTGGATTGGGAGGGTTACGGTCCTGAGGAGAGGAGTTGGGTTCCATCTCGGGACGTGCTGGACCGTTCGTTGATTGATGATTTCCTCCGTTGCCGCCAGGGTTCCTCCTCGAGTGCGCCAGGAGGCGCTCGGTGAGTGGGGGGGGGGTACTGTCATGTTTTGTCATTTATTATCATGTCTTGTCTCTGTGCTTCCCTTCTATTCGTTTCCCTCTGCTGGTCTTATTAGGTTCTTTCCCTCTTTCTATCCCTCTCTCTCCCCCTCCCTCTCTCCCTCTCTCGCTCTCTCTCTCTATCGTTCCGTTCCTGCTCCCAGCTGTTCCTCATTCTCCTAACTACCTCATTTACTCTTTTCACACCTGTCCCCTATTTTGCCCTCTGATTAGAGTCCCTATTTCTCCCTCTCCCTTGTTCCACCCTGTCGTGTTTTACCTTCTTCAGATGCTGCGTGTGAGCAGGTGTCAATGTCAGCTACGGCCGGTGCCTTCCCGAAGCGACCTGCAGTCTGTGGTCGCGTCTCCAGTCATTCCTCTCTACTGACGAGTGGATTTCAGTTTTCCTGTTTTGCTTTTACCTAGATAATATCCAGGATTATCGCTTTTGTTTAAAACTGGAATAAAGACTCTGTTTCCGTTAAGTTGCTTTTGGGTCCTCATTCACCAGCATAACAGAAGATGCAAAATATTTTTAATTGTGAAACCAACAAGAAACCAGGCGCAACCCACTGGGATATTTGCCCGTTCTTCAAGGCAAAACTGCTCTGGCTCCTTCAAGTGGAATGGGTTCCACTGGTGTACAGCGATCTTTAAGTCATACCACAGATTCTCAATTGGATTGAGGTCTGGGCTTTGACTAGGCCATTCCAGGACATTTAAATGTTTCCCCTTAAACCACTCGAGTGTTGCTTTAGCAGTAAGCTTAGGGTCATTGTCCTGCTGGAAGGGGAACCTCCGTCCCAGTCTCAAATCTCTGGAAGACTGAAACAGGTTTCCATCAAGAATATCCTTGTATTTAGCGCCATCCATCATTACTTCAATTCTGACCAGTTTCCCAGTCCCCGATGAAAAACATGGTGTTCTTGGGGTGATGACAGGTGTTGGGTTTGCGCCAGACATAGCGTTTTCCTTGATGGCCAAAAAGCTAAATTTTAGTCTCATCTGACCAGACTACCTTCTTCCATATGTTTGGGGAGTCTCCCACATGCCTTTTGGCGAACACCAAACATAGTTCCACCTGACTGTGCTGCTGCTCCAGTTTCAAATGTTCTGCCTTGTTATTATTCGACCATGCTGGTCATTTATGAACATTTGAACATATTGGCCATGTTCTGTTATAATCTCCACCCGGCACAGCCAGAAGAGGACTGGCCACCCCACATAGCCTGGTTCCTCTCTAGGTTTCTTCCTAGGTTTTGGCCTTTCTAGGGAGTTTTTCCTAGCCACCGTGCTTCTACACCTGCATTGCTTGCTGTTTGGGGTTTTAGGCTGGGTTTCTGTACAGCATTTTGAGATATCAGCTGATGTACGAAGGGCTATATAAATAAATTTGATTTGATTTGATTTGATTGGTCGCTTATTTTTTTCTTTAAGCAATGGGTTTTTTCTGGCCACTCTTCTGTAAAGTCCAGCTCTGTGGAGTATACGGCTTAAAGTGGTCCTATGGACAGATACTCCAATCTCCGCTGTGAAGTTTTGCAGCTCCTTCATCTTTGTTGCCTCTCTGGTTAATGCCTTCCTTGCCTGTTCCATTATTTTTGGTGGCGGCCCTCTCTTGTTGTGGTGCACGCAACACTTTTACATTTTTATATTTTTTGAAACAATATAATATTTTCATTTCACTTCACCAATTTGGGCTATTTTGTTTATGTCCATAACATGATATTCAAATAAAAACAAATTTATATCACAGGTTGTAATTTGTAAGTCGCTCTGGATAAGAGCGTCTGCTAAATGACTTAAATGTAAATGTAAATGTAATGCAACAAAATAGGAAAAATGCCAAGGGGGATGAATACTTTTGCAAGGCACTGTGTGTATATATACCAGACAAAAGTTTGGACACACCTACTCATTCAAGGATTTTTTAAATATTTTTTTTTACTGTTTTCTACGTTGTAGAATAATGAAGACATCAAAACTATGAAATAGCACATGGATTCATGGAGTGACCTTTAAAAAAAAAAGCTTTGCACACTCTTGACATTCTCTCAACCAGCTTCATGAGGTAGTCATCTGGAATGCATTTTAATTCATAGGTGTGCCTTGTTAATTTGTGGAATTTCTTAACTTCTTACTGCGTTTGAGCCAATCAGTTATGTTGTGACAAGGTAGTAGGTGGTGTACAGAAGATAGCCCTATTTGGTAAAATACCAAGTCAATGTTATGGCAAGAAAAGCTCAAATATCAAAGAGAAACGACAGTCCATCATTGGACTAGCAACCGGAAGGTTTCAAGTTCAAACCCCCGAGCTGACAAGGTACAAATCTGTCGTTCTGCCCCTGAACAGGCAGTTAACCCACTGTTCCTAGGCCGTCATTGAAAATAAGAATTTGTTCTCAACTGACTTGACTGGTTAAACAAAGGTCAAATAAAAATAAAAATAAATTACCATAAGACGTGAAGGTCAGTCAATACGGGAAAATGTTCAATAATGTTGAAAGTTTCTATCAAGTGGAGTCGTAAAAACCATCAAGCGCTATGATGAAACTGGCTCTCATGAGGACCGCCACAGGAAATTAAGACCCAGAGTTACCTCTGCTGCAGAGGATAAGTTCATTAGAGTTAACTGCACCTAATATTGCAGCCCAAATAAATGCTTCACAGAGTCCAAGTAACAGACACATCTCAACATCAACTGTTCAGAGGAGACTGTGTGAATCAGATCTTGGAATAGCCTTCATTTGTCAGAACAAAAGTAGACGAAGAGCCCAGATCTCAATCCCATTGGCGCTGTGCATGACAGCGAAGGCATCCTCCTAACTCATGTGGTACCCTTCCTGCAGGCTCATCCTAACATGACCCTCTAGCATGACAATGCCACCAGCCATACTGCTCATTCTATGCGCGATTTCCGGCAAGACGGGAATGTCAGTGTTCAGCCATGGACAGCGAAGAACCCGGATATCAATCCCATTGAGCACGTCTGGGACCTGTTGGATCAGAGGGCTAGGGCTAGGGCCATTCCCTCCAGAAATGTCCGGGAATTTGCAGGTGCCTTGGTGGATGAGTGGGGTAACATCTCACAGCAAGAACTGGCAAATCTGGTGCAGTCCATGAGGAGGAGATGCACTGCAGTACTTAATGCAGCTGGTGGCCACCCCAGATACTGACTGTTACTTTTGATTTTGACCCCCCCCCCCTTTGTTCAGGGACACATTATTCCATTTCTGTTAGTCACATGTCTGTGGAACTTGTTCAGTTTATGTCTCAGTTGTTGAATCTTATGTTCCTACAAATATTTACACATGTTAAGTTTGCTGAAAATAAACGCAGTTGACAGTGAGAGAATGTACCTTTTTTTGCTGAGTTTATATATGTATATATTAGATAGATAGCTATATATATTCCGGACTTCGACATTGCTCATTCAGATATTTCTTTATTTTTACTTTATGGACTGTGTCTGTATTGCTTTGGATTTGGTGTTACTGCACTGTTGGAGCTAGAAACACAAGCATTTCGCTGCACCTTACGATAACATCTGCAAATATGTGTACATGACCAATAAACTTTGATTTGATAAAAATTATTGGTGATGATCCTATAATTAGCCTAGTACCGCTCTCTGTGATCATTCCTAGCTCTGGCTCACTCAGTGTTCTTACACCACCTCATTCTCTCTCTGTGATCACTCAGTGTTCTAACACCACCTCATTCTCTCTCTGTGATCATTCAGTGTTCTTACACCACCTCATTCTCTCTCTGTGATCACTCAGTGTTCTAACACCACCTCATTCTCTCTCTGTGATCATTCAGTGTTCTTACACCACCTCATTCTCTCTCTGTGATCACTCAGTGTTCTAACACCACCTCATTCTCTCTCTGTGATCATTCAGTGTTCTTACACCACCTCATTCTCTCGCTGTGATCATTCAGTGTTCTAACACCACCTCATTCTAGCTCTGTGATCACTCAGTGTTCTAACACCACCTCATTCTCTCTCTGTGATCATTCGGTGTTCTAACACCACCTCATTCTCTCTCTGTGATCACTCAGTGTTCTAACACCACCTCATTCTCTCTCTGTGATCACTCAGTGTTCTTACACCACCTCATTCTCTCTCTGTGATCACTCAGTGTTCTAACACCACCTCATTCTCTCTCTGTGATCATTCAGTGTTCTTACACCACCTCATTCTCTCTCTGTGATCACTCAGTGTTCTAACACCACCTCATTATCTCTCTGTGATCATTCAGTGCTCTAACACCACCTCATTCTCTATACTCACTCACTAACCAAAGAGTGATGTTAAGGAAGCGAAGGCTTGAGATCTACAGTATACAGTCGAAGTCGGAAGTTTACATACACCTTAGCCAAATACATTTAAACTCAGTTTTTCACAATTCCTGACATTTAATCCTAGTAAAAAATTCCCCTATTTTAGGTAAGTTAGGATCACCACTTTATTTTAAGAATGTGAAATGTCAGAATAATAGTAGAGAGAATAATTTATTTCAGATTTTTTTTCTTTCATCACATTCCCAAGTGTGTCAGAAGTTTACGTACGCTCAATTAGTATTTGGTAGCATTGCTGTTAAATTGTTTAACTTGGGTCAAACGTTTCGGGTAGCATTCCACAAGCTTACCACAATAAGTTGGGTGAATTTTGGCCCATTCCTCCTGACAGAGCTGGTGTAACTGAGTCAGGTTTGTAGGCCTCCTTGCTCACACACGCTTTTTCAGTTCTGCCCACAACTTTTCTATAGGATTGAGGTCAGGGCTTTGTGATGGCCACTCCAATACCTTGACTTTGTTGTCCTTAAGCCATTTTGCCACAACTTTGGAAGTATTCTTGGGGTCATTGTCCATTTGGAAGATCCATTTGTGACCAAGCTTTAACTTCCTGACTGATGTCTTGAGATGTTGCTTCAATATATCCACATAATTGCCCTCCCTCATGATGCCATCTATTCTGTGAAAGTGCACCAGTCCCCCTGCAGCAAAGCACCTCCACAACATGATGCTGCCACCCCTGTGCTTCACGGTTGTGACGGTGTTCTTCAGCTTGCAAGCCTCCCCCTTTATCCTCCAAACATAACGATGGTCATTATGGCCAAACAGTTATTTTTGTTTCATCAGAGGACATATCTCCAAAAAGTATGATCTTTGTCCCCATGTGCAGTTGCAAACCGTAGTCTGGCTTTTTCATGGCGGTTTTGGACCAGTGGCTTCTTCCTTGCTGAGCGACGTTTCAGGATATGTTGATATAGGACTCATTTTACTGTGGAGATAGATAATTTTGCACCTGTTTCCTCCAGCATCTTCACAAGGTCCTTTGCTGCTGTTCTGGGATTGATTTGCACTTTTCACACCGAAGTACGTTCATCTCTAGGACAATATACTTGCGTACTATTGTTTGTACAGATGAACGTGTTACCTTCAGGGATTTGGAAATTGTTCCCAAGGATGAACCAGACTTGTGGAGGTCTATAATGTTTTTTTCTAATGTCTTGGCTGATTAATTTTTATTTTACCATGATGTCAAGCAAAGAAGCACTGAGTTTGAAGGTAGGCATTGAAATACATCCACAGGTACACCTGCAATTGACTCAAATTATGTCAATTAGCCTATCAGAAGCTTCAAAAGCCAAGACATCATTTTCTGGAATTTTGGTTTAAAGGCACAGTCAACTTAGTGTATGTAAACATCTGACCCACTGGAATTGTGATATAGTGAATTATAAGTGAAATAATCTGTCTGTAAACAATTGTTGGAAAAATGACTTGTGTCCTGCAAAAGTAGATGTCCTAACTGACTTGCCAAAACTATAGTTTAACAAGAAATCTGTGGAGTGGTTGAAAAATGAGTTTTAATGACTCCAACCTAAGTGTATGTAAACTTCCGACTTCAACTGTAAATGCATCAACACACAATGAAATACACTTTTTTAGGTTGAAATGATAGGAAAGATATAAATTATGACTTGAACATGAATATTAAAATATAAGTAGGTGTCTGGGATACTACATAATTTAAACAAACATTCACAAATACATTTCCCCCGTATTTAAATGGTATCTGTGTTTGAGACAGTGCATTAATGTCACTAGCTTTGGCTCTTCTCCCACGTTTCTGACGCCCCTCTTCCGTCAAGCACTTACATAAATGTGGATCTGACTCCCTCTCTATTGGCCGAGCTTCCTTTTCCTTGACTTGATGTCGGCAGTCATTTTATGTAAAACATTTTGTTGTTGCTTTTATCGTCCTTCCCTTTAAGATAGATGAAACGTTGTTACATATCTCAGTGAACATTGCTTCATGACATCTCTAGGCGAAGAGTCAGTTGATGGAAATGTAGGCTTTCGGTGAAGATTACTCGGGTATTTTCATAGAAAGACTGCAGGAAGAGAAGAGAGGGAGAGAGCGAGAGGAGTGTTTCATTGTGACAACCGAAGTCTAGCCTACAGTACGGTAACAGAACTGATTGTAGCCATTAATTGCATGCATTTAATACTGTGTAGCCAGATTATATGGCCGGCCAGGAAAAACTAGCCTATTCACCTGAAAGTTAACATTTTAAAGATGGCCGATTAGCTTACTGATAACCATATTAGTGAGTAAGGATATTAGTGAGATCTATTATGACGATCGTGGGTGTTTTTCTGGCTATTGTTTATTTTCCGGCACCTGATCTGATTGTTATTGTGTGTGTGTCTGATGTGTCAAAAAAAACATTAAGTAACATAATTATTTTGTTTCAGTAGTTTTTATTGGGAAATGGTGAGGCTGTGTATACGAAATAATTTCAGAAGTGTGTCCTGAAACATGAGTCGACAGTCCCTATGTAGAACAATGGACAGTTGACACCCCTAGGGGATTGGGTGAATACACTGCACAGCACAGTGTCCTGAATGGTGAATGACTGCAGTTTCCAATTAATGGTCTGCTCAGAGCTGACCCTTTTACATAACTAAACTCAAATGGCACTCTTACATTGTGTGTGTGTGTGTGTGTGTGTGTGTGTGTGTGTGTGTGTGTGTGTGTGTGTGTGTGTGTGTGTGTGTGTGTGTGTGTGTGTGTGTGTGTGTGTGTGTGTGTGTGTGTGTGTGTGTGTGTGTGTGTGTGTGTGTGTGTGTGTGTGTGTGGAAGATGACTAGGGTGGACTGTAATTTAGGTTCAGGACTGTTGCTGCCACCATGGACTGCATAAGCAAGCCTTTAAAAAATACTTTTTTTTACCTTGGCAAGTTAAGAACAAATTCTTATTTTCAATGACGGCCTAGGAACAGTGGGTTAACTGCCTTGTTCAGGGGCAGAACGACAGATTTGTACTTTGTCAACTCGGGGGTTTGAACTTGCAACCTTCCGGTTACTAGTCCAACGCTCTAACCACTAGGCTACCCTGCCGCCCTAGGGAAGCTAGGTTGCTGCCACCATGGACTGTAAGCTAGGTTCAGAACTGTTGCTGCCACCATGGACTCTAAGCTAGGTTCAGAACTGTTGCTGCCACCATGGACTCTAAGCTAGGTTCAGGACTGTTGCTGCCACCATGGACTCTAAGCTAGGTTCAGAACTGTTGCTGCCACCGTGGACTGTAAGCTAGGTTCAGGACTGTTGCTGCCACCATGGACTCTAAGCTAGGTTCAGAACTGTTGCTGCCACCATGGACTCTAAGCTAGGTTCAGGACTGTTGCTGCCACCATGGACTGTAAGCTAGGTTCAGGACTGTTGCTGCCACCATGGACTGTAAGATAGGTTCAGGACTGTTGATGCCACCATGGACTGTAAGCTAGGTTCAGAACTGTTGCTGCCACCATGGACTGTAAGATAGGTTCAGGACTGTGAGCTAGTTTCAGGACTGTTGTTGCCACCGTGGACTGTAAGCTAGGTTCAGGACTGTTGATGCCACCGTGGACTGTAAGCTAGGTTCAGGACTGTAAACTAGGTTCAGAACTGTAAGCTAGGTTCAGGACCGTTGCTGCCACCATGGACTGTAAGCTAGGTTCAGGACTGTTGCTGCCACCATGGACTGTAAGCTAGGTTCAGGACTGTTGCTGCCACCGTGGACTGTAAGATAGGTTCAGGACTGTTGCTGCCACCATGGACTGTAAGCTAGGTTCAGAACGGTTGCTGCCACCGTGGACTGTAAGCTAGGTTCAGAACTGTTGCTGCCACCATGGACTGTGAGCTAGGTTCAGTTTGCTGCAGCTAGGTTCACCGTGGACTGGGTTCAGGACTGTTGCTGCCACTGGACTAAGCTAGGTTCAGGACTGTTGCTGCCACCATGGACTGTAAGCTAGGTTCAGGACTGTTGCTGCCACCATGGACTGTAAGCTAGGTTCAGGACTGTAAGCTAGGTTCAGGACTGTTGCTGCCACCATGGACTGTAAGCTAGGTTCAGAACTGTTGTTGCCACCATGGACTGTAAGCTAGGTTCAGGACTGTTGCTGCCACCATGGACTGTAAGCTAGGTTCAGGACTGTTGCTGCCAAGCTAGGTTCAGGACTGTAAGCTAGGTTCAGGACTGTTGCTGCCACCATGGACTGTAAGCTGTTGCTGCCAGGTTCAGAACTGTTGTTGCCACCATGGACTGTAAGCTAGGTTCAGGACTGTTGCTGCCACCGTGGACTGTGTAAGCTAGGTTCAGGACTGTTGCTGCCATCATGGACTGTAAGCTAGGTTCAGGACTGTTGAACCATGGACTGTAAGCTAGGTTCAGAACTGTTGCTGCCACCATGGACTTTCAGAACTGTTGCTGCCACCGTGGACTGTAAGCTAGGTTCAGGACTGTTGCTGCCACCATGGACTGTAAGCTAGGTTCAGGACTGTTGCTACCACTTAACTGGCTCATGTTACAGGTGTTAACCTTTCTAGCACAGGCGGAACCCCTCGACAACATTCCGCTGAAAAGGCAGCGCGCAAAATTCATAAATATTTTTTAGAAATATGTAACTTTCACACATGAACAAGTCCAGCCAAAGATAGGAGCCACAAAAAGCAGAAATATAGATAAAATGAATCACTAACCTTTGATGATCTTCATCAGATGACACTCATAGGACATCATGTTACACAATACATGTATGTTTTGTTCGATAATGTGCATATTTATATCCAAAAATCTCAGTTTACATTGGTGCGTTACGTGCAGTAATGTTTTGATTCCAAAACATCCGGTGAATACTCATAATAAACATTGATAAAAGATACTAGTGTTATTCACAGAATTAAAGATAGACTTCTAATTAATGCAACCGCTGTGTCAGATTTAAAAATTAAAAATAAACTTTACGGAAAAAGCATAATCTGAGAATGGCGCTCAGAACCCAAAACAGCCAGAGGAATATCCGCCATTTTGGAATCAACAAAGTTAGAAACAACACCATAAATATTCACTTACCTTTGATGATCTTCATCAGAAGGCACTCCCATGAATCCCAGTTCGACAATGAATGAATGATTTGTTCCATAAAGTGCCATCATTTATGTCCAAATAGCCACTTGTTGTTCAGCCCAGTAATCCATCTTCATAAGGCGCGAGCATTTCATCCAAACAAAAACTCTAAATGTTCCGTTACAGTCCTTTAAAAACATGTCAAACGATGTATGGAATCAATCTTTAGGATGTTTTAAACATAAAACATCAATAATGTTCCAGCCGGAGAATTCCTTTGTCTTCAGTAAGGCACTGGAACGAGAGGTAACTGCGTCGTGAGTGCTCGTCATGAGACCAAGGCTTTCTGCCAGACCACTGACTCAGGTCTCATGAGCAGAATCCTCATTCAAGTTTCCAAAGACGGTTGACATCTAGTGGAAGCCCTAGGAAGTGCAACCTCATCCATATCTCAATGTGTATTTGTTAGGCCAAGCCAACTACAAACCTCAGATTTCCTACTTCCTGGTTGGATTTTTCTCAGGTTTTCGCCTGCCATATGAGTTCTGTTATACTCACAGACATCATTCAATCAGTTTTAGAAACTTCAGTGTTTTCTATCCAATAATATGCATATATTAGCATATGGGACAGAGTAGGAGGCAGTTCACTCTGGGCACGCTATTCATCCAAAAGTTAAAATGCTGCCCTCTATCCCAAAAGGGTTAATAAGTTTAACTGGCTCATGTTGCTGTTGTTAATAACTGTGTTGTTTGCAGGGAACAGCAGCTCTACAGCCATGGATGTAGACGTGGTGAACATGTTTGTCCTGGCGGGAGGAACTCTAGTCATCCCTATCCTGGCCTTCTTTGCCTCATTCTACATGTGGCCTGCTGCTATCATCCATGTCTACAACTGGTAAGAACTGCACAAAGGGAGTGAAAATGGTTGGCCGGCCCTTTAGCTAAATCTATATTACCTAAACCCTCTAAAAAAATAAACAAGTGACCCCTTCTTCATCCTGTAAGCAACGCAGGACTTTTGATAGAGCACAGGGTTGCGGGGAGAAGGTTGTGGGTTCGCAGACCACTGTGGACAAGAGTAGGGGTGGAAGGATATCATTTACTGTATAAGCATTGACTCGAATCTAAACTCAGCAAAAAAAGAAACGTCCTCTCATTGTCAACTGCATTTATTTTCAGTAAACTGAACATGTGTAAATATTCGAATGAACATAACAAGATTCAACAACTGAGACATAAACTGAACAAGTTCCACAGACATGTGACTTGCAGAAATGGAATAATGTGTCCCTGAACAAAGGGGGGAGGGGGGGGTTCAAAATCAAAAGTAACAGTCGGTATCTGGTGTGGCTACCAGCTACATTAAGTACTGCAGTGCATCTCCTCCTCATGGACTGCACCAAATTTGCCAGTTCTTGCCGTGAAATGTTACTGCACTCTTCCACCAAGGCACCTGCATGTTCCTGGGCCCTGGCCTTCACCCTCCGATCCAACAGGTCCCAGACATTTCTCGGGGAATGGCCCTAGACCTCCCATCCATGGCAGAACACTGACATTCCTGTCTTGCAGGAAATCACGCACAGAACGAGCAGTATGGCTGGTGACATTGTCATGCTGGATGGTCATGTCAGGATGAGCCTGCAGGAAGGATACCACATGAGGGAGGAGGATGTCTTCCCTGTAACGCACAGCGTTGAGATTGCCTGCAATGGCAACAAGCTCAGTCCGATGATGCTGTGACACACCGCCCCAGACCATGACGGACCCTCAACCTCCAAATCGATCCCGCTCCAGAGTACAGGCCTCGGTGTAACCCTCATTCCTTCGACGATAATCGCGAATCCAACCATCACCCCTGGTGAGACAAAACCGAAACACTTTTTTCCAGTCCTGTCAGTCCAGCGATGGTGGTTTTGTTGCCGGTGATGTCTGGTGAGGACCTGCCTTACAACAGGCCTACAAGCCCTCAGTCCCCAGCCTCTCTCAGCCTATTGAGGATCTGCTATACAACAGGCCTACAAGCCCTGAGTCCCCAGCCTCTCTCAGCCGATTGCGGACAGTCTGAGCACTGATGGAGGGATTGTGTGTTCCTGGTGTAACTCGGGCAGGTGTGATGTTCGAATGTACCGATCCAGTGCAGGTGTTGTTACACGTGGTCTGCCGCTGCGAGGACAATCAGATGTCCGCCCTGTCTCTTTGTTGCGCTGTCTTAGGCGTCTCACAGTACGGACATTGCAATTATTGCCCTGGCCACGTCTGCAGTCCTCATGCCTCCTTGCAGCATGCCAAGGGCACAATCACGGAGATGAGCAGGGACCATGGGCATCATTCTTTTGGTGTTTTTCAGAGTCAGTAGAAAGGCCTCTCTAGTGTCCTACGTTTTCATAACGTTAATTGCCAACCATTTGTAAGCTGTTATTGTCTTAATGACCGTTCCACATGTGCATGTTCATTAATTGTTTATGGTTCATTGAACAAGCATGGGAAACAGTGTTTAAACCCTTTTACAATGAAGATCTGTGAAGTTATTTGGATTTTTACGAATTATCTTTGAAAGACGGGGTCCTGAAAAAGGGACGTTTCTTGTTTTTTTTTGCTGAGTTTATCATCGTATTTGCAGGTCAGAGAAAAAAAATTGCATTTCTGTCATGCAATTCTACGTAATTTTACATATTCGCTGATTTATTTTTTTACCACTGCACAAATTACAGGCTAAGAATGGAGTGAGAGAGAGAGGACTATGTGTTCGTTAGATCATAATTCTCCAATGCCAAAACGGTGTGTCTTATATTTGCCGTGAAACTGTCCCTGTTTGCAAATGATTAAATCTGAGACGTCATTAGGAATCTCATGGTACGTTCAGAAGTTAGTTTTACCTTTCTACCCCAGACAGAGTACTGCTGTCTACTCTTCTTCTGTGGTTTAACCCAACGAGTCAAGGTCACAAGTGTTTCCCTAAAAGCTGTCTGGGTTTAAACATCTTCTATTGGACAGAAAGTGAATAGCTTAATCAATTAATATTGATAGTAATAGATGGACAAATGTTTTGTCTCCTCAACTATAGAAGGCTGTACCTCTTAAATGTCAAAGAAACTAAACAATTATATCCCAAAATGCTTTGGAGTCGCCTCTTTCCCAAACAGTTAGTTTGTATCATAAAGCGTCGCGGACCAAACCGCTGTTATAGACTTTAATTAATCAGTAGTATTCTCTTATAAATCTTAAGCTAACGAGTGGTAGGCCTGTCTTTACTAAAGGAAGGCCTATGGAACAACACTCCATTCCAGTCCTGGTTTTAACTTAGCCTACCTCCGTGACTGTGAAGGGCTGTTATTTAAAGAGTGCATGGTGGATGGAGGAATTGACCTACAAATCTATGGATATAGCAGCCTGTAGCCTAATTTCCTCTGTCAAACAGGCCTCGCTCTTATTTCTTAAATGGGAAGAAATGGGCTCCAACACAAAGTCATCTTGTTGTTAGTAATTAAAATGAAGACGTTGAAATTGGTTATGCCTACTGGAATGCGTCTTTCAGCTCCATGAGCTGTCCATTTCTGATTGGTTGTGACCGTGACTGCTGCTTCAAGTTTAAGCATCACAGTGTGAGTTAGCAGAATCTGGCTTATTGTGAGGTCAATAACTCTGATAAATACATCACGGGCAAGAAACATATTGTTTTTAACAATATTCTATGATAGTAGTAGCAAGCTATCAAAGTTGGCCACCGGTCCTCCTTCGCGCTCTTCTGCTCAAACCCGAACAGACCGTATAGGCTAGAGTGCATTTTATAGAGGAGGCCTAATAACATGAACATAACGAAGAAGCATTTGACTCTCCTCCTGAACCGCCTCTGTAGGCCTACACAGCACAGCCATTGGTTAGTTAGAGAACACACAACAACGTGTTTGATCAACAAGAGCAGAGCAGGCCGGGGCTCAGGGTTGGAATATCCATCGCGGTGTGTAATGCAGCCTAGGGCAGCCGCCACACCGGCAGTCACTAGTCATGAAGGTAGTTAAATTCCACATGTAGTCACGGTAATTAGGCTTCTCTAAGCACTGAAGCTGCATATGGTCATTAGTAGCCTACCAAACTTGTTAACTGCCTGGTACTCAGCACTCGATTGTCCCCCTAATCACTCTGACATCAATGCAAATTTATTGTGATGGTGTAGGTAGACTATATTACATGGATTTATTGTGATGGTGTAGGTAGACTATATTACATGGATTTATTGTGATAGTGTAGGTAGACTATATTACATGGATTTATTGTGATGGTGTAGGTAGACTATATTACATGGATTTATTGTGATGGTGTAGGTAGGCTATATTACATGGATTTATTGTGACGAAATGTCATGACCGCCACAGCCCTAATGCAGCCTGGTTTTACACCATCCCAGCAGATATCTTAAAATATAACTTTGCTCTGTGCTTCTCCCAGCGTGTACTTCGTAGCCTATAGTCCATAGATAATTTGATTGAGACCACACTAAATATCCAATAGGCGTACTTGATATTGCGCGCCCAGCGGAGAATCAGAGAGGAGGGGTGGCATCGGGGATATATAGACTAATAAACAACTAATTCGGCAGCGTAGCCTGGTGGTTAGAGCGTTGAACTAGTCACCGAAAGGTTGCAAGTTCAAATCCCCGAGCTGATAAGGTACAAATCTGTTGTTCTGCCCCTGAACAAGGCAGTTAACCCACTGTTCCTAGGCTGTCATTGAAAATAGGAATTTGTTCTTAACTGATTTGCCTAGTTAAAGGTCAAATAAATTAAATAAATTCTGAAACACTGAGAAATATTTACATTTCATCAATTACAAACGACATAACCCTCCTCTTGGACCAAGATTAACGAAATACCAAACCGTCCCCTTGACTGAAATTGAAAAACTCCCCATTTTCCAGCTACCCATTATGTAAATGTAGATCCATAACATTCGGATTCTGTACACAACGACCGTTGTCTATTCTTCCTATTTTAGTTGTTGTTACAGTACTGTACCCAGGGTGGAATTGGGGCGGGGGAGGACAGATTTACCAAAGTGAAGTAATATTGACATTGGTGGAATTTTATGTGTTTGTTACATAGAATTTGGCGATTTTACATTGGAGAGTTACCATAGTGATTTGTTTCCTATTTCTACCCTTGACAATACTAAACCATAACCTTTGCCTCATTTCTAATCTAGTGGAGTAAAGGCCACCCAGAGCATGGAGCAACACAGTATTATCTGAAGGCAATACAAAGGAGTACAGATGCCGTATCTTAATTTGATCCTCCTTGTAGAAATGCAAGATTGTACTGTGTTCGAGGTTTTAAAAGGTGGCAGGTGCTTTGGGCCAGTAACCGAAAGGTTGCTAGATCGAATCCTAATCTGTCGTTCTGCCCCTGAACAAGGCAGTTAACCCACTGTTCCCCAGTAGGCCGTCACTGTAAATAGGAATTTGTTCTTAACTGACTTGCCTAGTTAAATAAAAGGTTAAATTAAAAATAATCTTAAAGTTTGTAATTTCCACTTATACATTTCTGACTTGATTTGACCTAACGAAAAATGTATCAACTCCTACAAAAATTCATTATAATTCACATTTCCTGTTGCTGCAGGATTATTTTCCTGTTTTGTAAAAATGGGTCAAATTAAGTTAGGGCATCTGTTCAGTAGAATTACCTTCTGCAACCTGACCTGTGGACTGACTAGATAGAACAGAGTGGCCCCACTAGCTGTCCTGTCCGTCATGATCTCGTCACTAAGGCTGCTGTGGGGACTTGGCTGTGGCTGGGAGTGTTGTGTTGAATCACTCATCCAAGGTCAATAGTGCAGTCTTAGATGAACATTGTTCACACATAAACCACACACACACAGACACAGACACACACACACACATTTTCCTTAAGTCAGTCTATCCCGGGGGAAGCAGAGTCACCAGAGCTATTTTCATATTGCAGTAGCTTAGTGGGCAGCGGTCAAACTCAACTGTCTTTCTGTGTTGTGTCCTCCTCTGTAAGGAGAGCGAGAAAGAAAGAGGTAGCAGGGTTTGGGGGGCTGGGGACTATTTATTGCCCATGTTTAATCTGCAAAGCCTTTCAAAGTCAGAGTAGCTTTGAGTAGGTCACATATGATCAGATTTAATGTTACGGGTTCACTCCGTTACCCTGGACCATTGCGTGATGGTTTCACTCCATTACCCTGGACCATTGCGTGATGGTTTCACTCCGTTACCCTGGACCATTACGTGATGGGTTCACTCCGTTACCCTGGACCATTGCGTGATGGTTTCACTCCATTACCCTGGACCATTGCGTGATGGTTTCACTCCGTTACCCTGGACCATTACGTGATGGGTTCACTCCGTTACCCTGGACCATTACGTGATGGGTTCACTCCGTTACCCTGGACCATTGCGTGATGGTTTCACTCCGTTACCCTGGACCATTACGTGATGGTTTCACTCAACAAGCCCTTTATGTCCATTGTTGGGGGGGAGGATACTCGACAAGCCCTTTATGTCCATTGTTGGGGGGGAGGATACTCGACAAGCCCATTATGTCCATTGTTGGGAGGGGGGGGGGGGGGGGGGATACTCGACAAGCCCATTATGTCCATTGTTGGGAGGGGGGGGGGATACTCGACAAGCCCATTATGTCCATTGTTGGGAGGGGGAGGATACTCGACAAGCCCTTTATGTCCATTGTTGGGGGGGATACTCGACAAGCCCATTATGTCCATTGTTGGGAGGGGGGATACTCGACAAGCCCATTATGTCCATTGTTGGGAGGGGGATACTCGACAAGCCCTTTATGTCCATTGTTGGGGGGAGGATACTCGACAAGCCCATTATGTCCATTGTTGGGAGGGTGGGGGATACTCGACAAGCCCATTATGTCCATTGTTGGGAGGGGGATACTCGACAAGCCCATTATGTCCATTGTTGGGGGGGGATACTCGACAAGCCCATTATGTCCATTGTTGGGAGGGGGGATACTCGACAAGCCCTTTATGTCCATTGTTGGGGGGGATACTCGACAAGCCCTTTATGTCCATTGTTGGGGGGGGGATACTCGACAAGCCCATTATGTCCATTGTTGGGGGGGGATACTCGACAAGCCCTTTATGTCCATTGTTGGTCATTTTTCCCTACTGCACTGTACTATTGTTAGTTTTCCTGTTAGTTTTCCTGTTGCTGACTTTCTGTTAGTTTTCCTGTTAGTTTTCCTGTTAGTTTTCCTGTTAGTTTTCCTGTTAGTTTTCCTGTTAGTTTTCCTGTTAGTTTTCCTGTTACTGCCTTTCTGTTAGTTTTCCTGTTACTGCCTTTCTGTTAGTTTTCCTGTTAGTTTTCCTGTTAGTTTTCCTGTTACTGCCTTTCTGTTAGTTTTCCTGTTAGTTTTCCTGTTAGTTTTCCTGTTAGTTTTCCTGTTAGTTTTCCTGTTACTGCCTTTCTGTTAGTTTTCCTGTTACTGCCTTTCTGTTAGTTTTCCTGTTAGTTTTCCTGTTAATTTTCCTGTTAGTTTTCCTGTTAGTTTTCCTGTTAGTTTTCCTGTTACTGCCTTTCTGTTAGTTTTCCTGTTAGTTTTCCTGTTACTGCCTTCCTGTTAGTCATTAACTCACTATGTTCTGTCTTTCTCCTAACTAGCTAACTGACCCATGACTGTCTCCCCCCGGCCACGTATCAGGTACTGGCGTCGGCGGCTGGGCCTGCAGGTTGTCTACTCTGAGAACAGAGGCTACCGGTTCTGTTACTCCCACAGAGGGAAGCCTGGTCCGGGCCGACCCACTATTCTCATGCTCCACGGGTTTTCTGCTAACAAGGACATGTGGCTGCCTGTGGCTAAGGTACAGTATGGACAGCCGTAGGACAGACATGCACACATTCTGCAGGAATCACATTGACTAAAAAAACACTTTTAGTGTCTGCTGAATATCACATATAATGTCAACCTGAAATCAGACCATACAGTACCACAGTACATCAGACCATACAGTACCACAGTAAACAGTACATCAGACCATACAGTACCACAGTACTTCAGACCATACAGTACCACAGTACATCAGACCATACAGTATCATAGTACATCAGACCATACAGTATCACAGTACATCAGACCATACAGTACCATAGTAAACAGTACATCAGACCATACAGTATCACAGTACATCAGACCATACAGTACCACAGTACATCAGACCATACAGTATCATAGTACATCAGACCATACAGTATCACAGTACATCAGACCATACAGTATCATAGTACATCAGACCATACAGTACCATAGTAAACAGTACATCAGACCATACAGTATCACAGTACATCAGACCATACAGTACCACAGTACATCAGACCATACAGTACCATAGTACATCAGACCATACAGTATCACAGTACATCAGACCATACAGTATCATAGTACATCAGACCATACAGTACCATAGTAAACAGTACATCAGACCATACAGTATCACAGTACATCAGACCATACAGTACCACAGTACATCAGACCATACAGTACCATAGTACATCAGACCATACAGTACCATAGTACATCAGACCATACAGTATCATAGTACATCAGACCATACAGTATCATAGTACATCAGACCATACAGTATCATAGTACATCAGACCATACAGTATCATAGTAAACAGTACCACAGTACATCAGACCATACAGTATCATAGTACATCAGACCATACAGTATCACAGTACATCAGACCATACAGTACCACAGTACATCAGACCATACAGTACCATAGTACATCAGACCATACAGTATCACAGTACATTAGACCATACAGTACCACAGTACATCAGACCATACAGTATCATAGTACATCAGACCATACAGTATCACAGTACATCAGACCATACAGTACCACAGTACATCAGACCATACAGTATCACAGTACATCAGACCATACAGTATCATAGTACATCAGACCATACAGTATCACAGTACATCAGACCATACAGTACCACAGTACATCAGACCATACAGTACCACAGTACATCAGACCATACAGTATCACAGTACATCAGACCATACAGTATCATAGTACATCAGACCATACAGTATCACAGTACATCAGACCATACAGTATCACAGTACATTAGACCATACAGTATCATAGTACATCAGACCATACAGTATCACAGTACATCAGACCATACAGTATCACAGTACATCAGACCATACAGTACCACAGTACATCAGACCATACAGTATCACAGTACATCAGACCATACAGTATCATAGTACATCAGACCATACAGTATCACAGTACATCAGACCATACAGTACCACAGTACATCAGACCATACAGTACCATAGTACATCAGACCATACAGTATCACAGTACATTAGACCATACAGTATCATAGTACATCAGACCATACAGTATCATAGTACATCAGACCATACAGTATCACAGTACATCAGACCATACAGTACCACAGTACATCAGACCATACAGTATCACAGTACATTAGACCATACAGTATCACAGTACATCAGACCATACAGTATCATAGTACATCAGACCATACAGTATCATAGTACATCAGACCATACAGTACCACAGTACATCAGACCATACAGTATCATAGTAAACAGTACATCAGACCATACAGTACCACAGTACATCAGACCATACAGTACCACAGTACATCAGACCATACAGTACCACAGTACATCAGACCATACAGTATCATAGTAAACAGTACATCAGACCATACAGTACCACAGTACATCAGACCATACAGTACCACAGTACATCAGACCATACAGTACCACAGTACATCAGACCATACAGTACCACAGTACATCAGACCATACAGTACCACAGTACATCAGACCATACAGTACCACAGTAAACAGTACATCAGACCATACAGTATCACAGTACATCAGACCATACAGTACCACAGTACATCAGACCATACAGTACCACAGTACATCAGACCATACAGTATCATAGTACATCAGACCATACAGTATCACAGTACATCAGACCATACAGTACCACAGTACATCAGACCATACAGTACCACAGTACATCAGACCATACAGTACCACAGTACATCAGACCATACAGTATCATAGTACATCAGACCATACAGTACCACAGTAAACAGTACATCAGACCATACAGTATCACAGTACATCAGACCATACAGTACCACAGTACATCAGACCATACAGTATCACAGTACATCAGACCATACAGTATCATAGTACATCAGACCATACAGTATCATAGTAAACAGTACATCAGACCATACAGTACCACAGTACATCAGACCATACAGTATCATAGTAAACAGTACATCAGACCATACAGTACCACAGTACATCAGACCATACAGTACCACAGTACATCAGACCATACAGTACCACAGTACATCAGACCATACAGTATCATAGTAAACAGTACATCAGACCATACAGTACCACAGTACATCAGACCATACAGTACCACAGTACATCAGACCATACAGTACCACAGTACATCAGACCATACAGTACCACAGTACATCAGACCATACAGTACCACAGTACATCAGACCATACAGTATCATAGTACATCAGACCATACAGTATCATAGTACATCAGACCATACAGTACCACAGTACATCAGACCATACAGTACCACAGTACATCAGACCATACAGTACCACAGTACATCAGACCATACAGTACCACAGTACATCAGACCATACAGTATCATAGTACATCAGACCATACAGTATCACAGTACATCAGACCATACAGTATCACAGTACATCAGACCATACAGTATCACAGTACATCAGACCATACAGTACCACAGTACATCAGACCATACAGTATCATAGTACATCAGACCATACAGTACCACAGTACATCAGACCATACAGTATCACAGTACATCAGACCATACAGTATCATAGTACATCAGACCATACAATACCACAGTACATCAGACCATACAGTATCATAGTACATCAGACCATACAGTATCATAGTACATCAGACCATACAGTATCATAGTACATCAGACCATACAGTACCACAGTACATCAGACCATACAGTATCACAGTACATCAGACCATACAGTATCATAGTAAATCAGACCATACAGTACCACAGTACATCAGACCATACAGTACCACAGTACATCAGACCATACAGTATCACAGTACATCAGACCATACAGTATCACAGTACATCAGACCATACAGTACCATAGTACATCAGACCATACAGTACCATAGTACATCAGACCATACAGTATCACAGTACATCAGACCATACAGTATCATAGTAAATCAGACCATACAGTACCACAGTACATCAGACCATACAGTACCACAGTACATCAGACCATACAGTATCATAGTAAACAGTACATCAGACCATATAGTATCATAGTAAACAGTACCACAGTACATCAGACCATACAGTATCATAGTAAACAGTACATCAGACCATACAGTATCATAGTAAACAGTACATCAGACCATACAGTATCATAGTAAACAGTACATCAGACCATACAGTACCACAGCGCATCAGACCATACAGTACCATAGTAAACAGTACATCAGACCATACAGTACCATAGTAAACAGTACATCAGACCATACAGTACCATAGTAAACAGTACATCAGACCATACAGTACCACAGTACATCAGACCATACAGTACATCAGACCATACAGTACCACAGTACATCAGACCATACAGTACCATAGTAAACAGTACATCAGACCATACAGTACCACAGTACATCAGACCATACAGTATCATAGTAAACAGTACATCAGACCATACAGTACCATAGTAAACAGTACATCAGACCATACAGTATCATAGTAAACAGTACCACAGTACATCAGACCATACAGTACCATAGTAAACAGTACATCAGACCATACAGTACCACAGTACATCAGACCATACAGTACCACAGTAAACAGTACATCAGACCATACAGTACCACAGTACTTCAGACCATACAGTACCACAGTACATCAGACCATACAGTACCACAGTACATCAGACCATACAGTATCATAGTAAACAGTACCACAGTACATCAGACCATACAGTATCACAGTACATCAGACCATACAGTACCATAGTAAACAGTACATCAGACCATACACTATCATAGTAAACAGTACATCAGACCATACAGTATCACAGTACATCAGACCATACAGTACCACAGTACATCAGACCATACAGTACCACAGTACATCAGACCATACAGTATCATAGTAAACAGTACATCAGACCATACAGTATCATAGTAAACAGTACCACAGTACATCAGACCATACAGTATCATAGTAAACAGTACATCAGACCATATAGTATCATAGTAAACAGTACCACAGTACATCAGACCATACAGTATCATAGTAAACAGTACATCAGACCATACAGTATCATAGTAAACAGTACATCAGACCATACAGTATCATAGTAAACAGTACATCAGACCATACAGTACCACAGCGCATCAGACCATACAGTACCATAGTAAACAGTACATCAGACCATACAGTATCATAGTAAACAGTACATCAGACCATACAGTACCATAGTAAACAGTACATCAGACCATACAGTACCATAGTAAACAGTACATCAGACCATACAGTACCACAGTACATCAGACCATACAGTACATCAGACCATACAGTACCACAGTACATCAGACCATACAGTACCATAGTAAACAGTACATCAGACCATACAGTACCACAGTACATCAGACCATACAGTATCATAGTAAACAGTACATCAGACCATACAGTACCATAGTAAACAGTACATCAGACCATACAGTATCATAGTAAACAGTACCACAGTACATCAGACCATACAGTACCATAGTACATCAGACCATACAGTATCATAGTACATCAGACCATACAGTACCACAGTACATCAGACCATACAGTATCATAGTACATCAGACCATACAGTATCACAGTACATCAGACCATACAGTACCACAGTACATCAGACCATACAGTACCACAGTACATCAGACCATACAGTATCACAGTACATCAGACCATACAGTATCACAGTACATCAGACCATACAGTATCACAGTACATCAGACCATACAGTACCACAGTACATCAGACCATACAGTATCACAGTACATCAGACCATACAGTATCACAGTACATCAGACCATACAGTATCATAGTACATCAGACCATACAGTACCATAGTACATCAGACCATACAGTACCACAGTACATCAGACCATACAGTACCATAGTACATCAGACCATACAGTACCACAGTACATCAGACCATACAGTACCATAGTACATCAGACCATACAGTACCATAGTACATCAGACCATACAGTACCACAGTACATCAGACCATACAGTACACAGTACATCAGACCATACAGTATCACAGTACATCAGACCATACAGTACCACAGTACATCAGACCATACAGTACCACAGTACATCAGACCATACAGTATCATAGTACATCAGACCATACAGTATCATAGTACATCAGACCATACAGTACATCAGACCATACAGTACCACAGTACATCAGACCATACAGTACCATAGTAAACAGTACATCAGACCATACAGTACCACAGTACATCAGACCATACAGTATCATAGTAAACAGTACATCAGACCATACAGTACCATAGTAAACAGTACATCAGACCATACAGTATCATAGTAAACAGTACCACAGTACATCAGACCATACAGTACCACAGTACATCAGACCATACAGTATCATAGTACATCAGACCATACAGTACCACAGTACATCAGACCATACAGTACCACAGTACATCAGACCATACAGTACCACAGTACATCAGACCATACAGTATCATAGTACATCAGACCATACAGTATCACAGTACACAGTACATCAGACCATACAGTATCATAGTAAACAGTACATCAGACCATATAGTATCCACCACGTACATCAGACCATACAGTATCACAGTACATCAGACCATACAGTACCACAGTACATCAGACCATACAGTATCCACAGTACATCAGACCATACAGTACCACAGTACATCAGACCATACAGTACCACAGTACATCAGACCATACAGTACCATAGTACATCATTTACATTTAGACCATACAGTACCACAGTACATCAGACCATACAGTATCATAGTAAACAGTACATCAGACCATACAGTATCATAGAAACAGTACATCAGACCATACAGTACCACAGCGCATCAGACCATACAGTACCACAGTAAACAGTACATCAGACCATACAGTATCATAGTAAACAGTACATCAGACCATACAGTACCATAGTAAACAGTACATCAGACCATACAGTACCATAGTAAACAGTACATCAGACCATACAGTACCACAGTACATCAGACCATACAGTACATCATCCAGACCATACAGTATCATAGTAAACAGTACATCCAGACCATACAGTACCATAGTAAACAGTACATCAGACCATACAGTACCACAGTACATCAGACCATACAGTATCATAGTAAACAGTACATCCAGACCATACAGTACCATAGTAAACAGTACATCAGACCATACAGTACATCAGTACCATAGTACCATAGTAAACAGTACCACAGTACATCAGACCATACAGTACCATAGTAAACATCCAGACCCAGACCATACAGTACCATCATAGTACATCAGACCATACAGTACCACAGTACATCAGACCATACAGTATCATAGTACATCAGACCATACAGTATAGTAAACACAGTACATCAGACCATACAGTACCACAGTACATCCAGACCATACAGTACCATAGTACATCAGACCATACAGTACCACAGTACATCAGACCATACAGTATCATAGTAAACAGTCAGACCATACAGTATCACAGTACATCAGACCATACAGTACCACAGTACATCCAGACCATACAGTACCACAGTACATCAGACCATACCATATCACAGTACATCAGACCATACAGTACCATAGTAAGCAGTACATCAGACCATACAGTACCACAGTACATCAGACCATACAGTACCACAGTACATCAGACCATACAGTACATACAGTACATCAGACCATACAGTACCACAGTACATCAGACCATACAGTACCACAGTACATCAGACCATACAGTACCATAGTACATCAGACCATACAGTACCATAGTACATCAGACCATACAGTACCACAGTACATCAGACCATACAGTACCACAGTACTTCAGACCATACAGTACCACAGTAAATCAGACCACAGTGCGGTACCACAGTACATCAGTAATACAGTACCACAGTACATCAGACCATACAGTACCATAGTAAACAGTACATCAGACCATACAGTATCACAGTACATCAGACCATACGGTATCACAGTACATCAGACCATACAGTATCATAGTAAACCCACAGTACTTCAGACCATACAGTACCATAGTAAACAGTACATCAGACCATACAGTATCATAGTAAACAGACCATAGTGCAGTATCCGTACCAGTATCACAGTACATCAGACCATACAGTACCATAG